>NC_064862.1:36431095-36731095 GCF_024139225.1 Suncus etruscus
GCATACAAATCTCATCAAAAATTAGGAAAGGAAAATGAATAGACATCTCTCTGAAGAAGACAAATAAATGGCCAGTAGGCACATGAAAATATTCTCATCATCTCATAAGGAAATCCAAATCAAGAGAACAATGAGATATCATATATCAGTGATGATGACACTTTTTTTTTTTTTGGCCACACCATTTTGATGCTGAGGGGCTACTCCTGGCTAAGCGCTCAGAAATTGTCCCTGGCTTGGGGGGACCATATGGGATGCTCGGGGATTGAACCACAGTCGCAATCTTTCCTTGGCTAGCGCTTGCAAGGCAGACACCTTACCTCTAGCGCCACCTCACCGGTCCCACATATCATTTTTTTATACTGGGAACAATCTGTGTTGTTGGGTTTTGTGCTGAAAAAGGAGCTTTCATTCACTGCTGATGGGAATATTGTCTGGTTCAATAGCTATGCAAAACAATTATAGAGGATTCTCAGTATACTCAGAATTGAGTATTTGATCCAGCAAACACACACTCTATATGCAGTACTGAAAAACATCACTCTAAATGATGTGTACTGACCACTATGCATTATAAAACTCAATAAAATAGCTAAGATTTGGAATTAGCCTAGGTTTCTAATAACAGGTGAATGGATCATGAAGATGTAATACACATAATCAATGGAACAGTACATAGCAATAAAGAATGAAAAAATCATACAATTCATTGCAAAATAGATAGAACTATAATATATAATGTTAAATGAAGTAAGCCAGGAGAAAAATGGTAAATGAATGTTGATATTCATTGTGGTATTTAGAGTAACTGCATGAAGGAATGCATAACAAACAAATTCCACAGAAACTGGGTGATTTGTCAAATCACCTCTGGCAGTTCTAAGTACAAATAAACATGTTCATAATTTCATTTTTCCATGGGAATGTTTATAAAACCAAGTCCTGATTTACTATTGGCATTGGCAATGTCAATAGAGAAAAAAAAATCTAATTCTTGCCCTTTGGCACCACCTATGAATCAGAAACTTACCTTCTAAGCCCTGTGATTTGAATCTCCATTTACCCAGGACTTCCTAGCATCTCCCAGTACACAGAATGACCACCAAGGGGCAGCAGAGAATTACTGGGTAAACCAAATGGAGCTGGTGTGAGTCAGGGTTTACAAAGGGTTTAAATTGCAGTAGGATTGAAATGTCCAGGGTAATGGGCTTAGTAACCAATATCATACAAAATATCATTCGTTTTTTTCCTGGCACTTAATTCATTTCATCAGTGAGCAAATTTTGTTTCCTATCTATAGAAAGAATTCTGCCTTTCAAAAGCATAGAAATTAACTCTATCTTTTAAAACAGATTAACATTTTCTCAGCCCACATGGCACATTTCTTTGGCAATATGGTCCTATCCACAATGGTCCTAGATCCTCTGGGATATGAAATTGAGTTTTAGCATGTGGTGTGTGTGTGTGTGTGTGTGTGTGTGTGTGTTTGGAGTGGTTCATGGTGCTGGTGCATGTGCAGTGAGGTGCATGATATTCCAAAGACATTCTCAGGAGGCCTGGGTTAATTAGTGGCCTCTTCACAAAGATGTTATGACTTGCGGTACTGAGACTGACTGGACAGAGTACAGTGCAGTGCTTGAGGGGGTCAATGATGCTCAGTCTGAGAACATGGGTGCTGAAAATATAACATAATTGGTTACATCCAAGTCTGAATCTAATAAGCAAAAAGTGATTCACCATCTAGCAAGATTAATGTTTTGCTCACCTTTGATATTTCCTAACAACAAGGGGTCTCGATCCTCTACTTGAATCAAGTAATAGAGGATGATTTTTGTTCTTTAATGTATTTTTCTAGAAATGAAGGAAATCATTTATAAATACATGGTAAAAAAGAATTTATCATATAAGGCTGACTTTATATCAATATACCAGTTATGTCTTATGAAAACATGATCTGTCAATGTCACAAATCCCACAATTTTGAATACAACATGTTTACAGTCTATGCAAAATCTCATTGAGTTTCAGAGGACCCACAAAGAAGCATGTGGGGACTGTAGGTTCAGCCCCTCTCATTTATGAGTCAATTACTCTAGACCAGGGGTCTTCAAACTTTTTAAAGTGGGGGCCGGATTACGGTCCCTTAGAGAGCTGGAGGGCTGGACTATATGAGCTACTAATTCCTACTCACACTGCATATATCTCATATAAATAAAATGAAAACCATTTATAAATAAACAGATCACGCACCAATATATATATATATATATATATATATATATATATATATATATATATATATTTTGGTTTTTGGGTCACACCAGGCGTTGCTCAGGGGTGACTCCTGGCTGTCTGCTCAGAAATAGCTCCTGGCAGGCACGGGGGACCATATGGGACACCAGGATTCGAACCAACCACCTTTGGTCCTGGATAGGCTGCTTGCAAGGCAAACGCCACTGTGCTATCTCTCCGGGCCTGCACACCAATATTTCAATGGGAACTATGGGCCTGCTTTTGGCTAATGAGATAGTCAATGTCCGGTTCCATATTTGTCACTGCCAGTCATAACAAGTGATGCAAATGGGTATCAGTTACTCTTGATCTAGCTGGAGATTTCAGATGTTTTATTCTTGAAAAAGTCTGTTCACAGACATAAGTGCTACCAAAGATGGTTACCATTTTGAGTGCATGGTTCCTGATATTTGGATTTGTCTCAGAGGGAAGAGATGCATAGAAATTCAAAAGGTTACTTGACTTAGATGCATCTTTCAGAGAGTCACAATTCTGCAGTTCAGCCAGTTCCATTTGGTAAATTGTAAGGATATTTTTGATCTCAACAGAAAATGGGTTACCACCCGACCCCCCTCTCCCCCTTGCCTCCGGATCTCCAGGTGGGTTTCTGGAAGGAGCTGATGGGGCACCCTGGGTTTTCCCCACTCCCTGGCCGGGTCTGGACCCTGGCCTAGGGTGGGGCTTAAATCCCTGTCCTTCGGGCTTGGGAGGGTCTCTCTCCCTTCCTGGAGCAGGATTTTTAGCCAACACGGGCGGGCAGCTGGCAGGCCTCCGCATGTGCCAGCGGCCTTTTGGCCCGGCCTAGGGTAGGGGGGCTCGGACATGGGTCACCCGACCCCCCTCTCCCCCTTTCCTCCGGATCTCCAGGTGGGTTTCTGGAAGGAGCTGATGGGGCACCCTCGGTTTTCCCCACTCCTACGCTGGCTACAGAGGTTGGCTAAGGGGGTGGAGATTGATCTGGGGGGTGGCAGATAGCTGCTCAGCTATACTCAGGCTGTCACTGGCAATTTCATACCAGTCTACATTTTGCAAACCGCGCGGGGGCTAGTGCCCTCGCGCGAACATATGCCCCTCCCAACCATTAGTACCCCAGATTTACTCTTCTTAACTTAAGTAACACACAGTTCTATTCTCTGACCAAAGACATACAGTAGATCTAACAAATCCCAGAACTACTTAGAAGGACAGAAATTGAACACATATTGAACACATATATCTTTTGAATATTTTATGGGTATTTTCTTTAACTGATGTAACTCTCTATATATTCTTCTACTATGATGTTTCTATCCACTTTTCATCTTGTCTTTTCTTTGTAAGCTGTTCAGTAAGGATTGTTGGTGGAACTGTCCCTCAGTTTGATGCCTATGATTGAACTATGTCATGGAAATTGCTGGTCTTGTTCCCATTGCCTCCAGATGCACCAATAACGCTTCATGGCATTGATCCTTGTTTGCATAGACACATTAAAATGGGAAAACACCATACATACAGGTAAGTTCTTATCTAATAAATCTCAGTACAATGTACCTTACACCCTGAACATTGATATAATGACCTGGCACAGGCCTCAGAAGAATGGGCATCCTCCATTCACGCTGGAACCAGGCAAGCTATCTATGAAACATCCAAGGTCTTTTATAGCAACAGCTGGAAGCAGTCCTCTACCAGGAAAGACTCTACCAAGGGTCTGACATCGACCTCCTAAAAAGAGACTTCCGTTTACACTGAGAAGACTTGACAACAACAATGACCTGCTCTACAGGACATGGTTTTCTCTATTGCCCCTTAAGTGTGAGGTGAAATGAGAGGATGCTCCGCACCATCCTGACTACAATATGGGATATGCAGACTCCAGGATCTTTAATACAGAAGCATGATACCAACAACAACAGAGACTAAGTGAGGAATGGAGGTGTATTGCCACAACAGAGGATGACTTGAATTGGACAAACTAGTGTGCCTGGAGCCTAGAGTCAGTCCTGTGCCAGGAAACTTCAGGGGTAGGGTCTCCTTGTATTTAGACCATAATTTGCCTTTCAATATCCCTTATGTTTTGGTGGGCCTATGCAAACAAATGCCACTTTAATACCGTTTTTTACTATGTTCCCTTGACTCCAATCCTTAAGAAAAACAACCCACTAAAACTTTTGAGGCTAACTTAAACTAGTACATGTGCATGGAACTAGAGAAATGTACTTTGCCCTCAATGTTTAAGGAGTTACATAAGTCTAATGTCTTTAGATTATATTGTGTGCTGCTAAGAAATAGTATGTACTACAACTGGGGATTTGAGGGACAAAGTAATTGTATTGTACATGGGTTCAGTTTTGTTTTTCTTAATGTTCTTTGGCTGAAAGTTCAAGGCTGGGATATCATCGATGGGACTACCGAGAATTCTGTTTATGTGTGATTGGGCTTCCACTGTAACTTTACCCTGTCCTCTTACTTTGCATCTTTGTTGTCATAATTAAAATAATAAAAAAAGAAAGGTAAAAAAATAAAATAAAATAAAATAATAAAAAAAAAAAAAAAAAGAAAATGGGTTACGAAAAAGTTGTATGTCCTGTTCATGGAGATGAAGCTCTTTGAATCTAAATTGAAACTTCTTTTGCAGCATTTCTAGTGAAGCCAGACATGTTTCCTTTGGGAATGGAACCAATGGTTTGTCCGCTGACAGGTTTTGAGTTGTTGGGAGATGACTGAAGTTTTCCTCCTGTAATTGTTTGATGTAAAGGCCTAATTTTACTTCAAATGCTTTCATATGCGATGCCATATCACAGATGAGCTTCCCCTTGCCTTGAAATTGCAGATTGAAACTGTTGAGTAGCTCTGTTATATCTATCAGAAAGGCAAGGTGCCATTTCCATTCTGCATCATTGAGCTCTGGTACTTCTTGGTTTTTTGAAAGTAGAAAAGCTGTAATCTGCGGAAGTAAGTCAGAAATGTTTCAAAACTCTCCCTCTACTCAGCCAATGGACTTCTGTGTGGTACAGAATGTCTTCATGAGGTCCCCCACAATTATTGTGTTGTTATTGATATGATTTTTCAGATTTGTCAACAATTGTATTAATATTTTGCTGGGCCCTCATTCGGTTCATATATGTTTAGGAGAGTGATTTCTTCCTGCTGTACATATCCCTTGATTAATACAAAATGTCCATCTTTGTCTCTTACAACTTTCCTGAGTATAAAGTTTGCATCATCTGATGTTAGTATGGCCACTCCAGTTTTTTAATGGGTGTTGTTTGCTTGGATGGTTTTTCTCCAGCCTTTTATTTTGAGTCTATGTTTGTTCTGACTATTCAGGTGCGTTTCTTGTAGGCAGCAGAAGGTTGGATTGAGTTTTTTGATCCACTTAGCCACTCTGTTTCTCTTAACTAGTGCATTTAGTACATTGACATTGAGAGAAAGAATTGTCCTAGGATTCAGTGCCATCTTTATATCAAAGTTTGGTGTGCCTGTTGGTCAGTCTTGTCTTAAATCAGGTCTTTCAGTTTTTCACTTAAGACCGGTTTTGAGTCTGTGAAGTTTCTGAGCTGTTGTTTGTTGTGAAACCATGTATTCTTCTGTCAAACCTGAAAGTGAGTTTTGCTGGGTACAGTATTCTAGGCCAAGCATTTCTTTCATTGAGTTTTGTCACTATGTCCCACCACTGCTTTTTGGCCTTGAGTGTTTCAGGTGACAGGTCTGCAGTAAATCTCAAGGATGTTCCCTTGAATAAAATTTCCCTTTTTTTTTTTTTGGGGGGGGGTTAGGCCACACTCTGCGGTGCTCAGGGGTTACTCCTGGCTGTCTGCTCAGAAATAGCTCCTGGCAGGCACGGGGGACCATATGGGACACCGGGATTCGAACCAACCACCTTTGGTCCTGGATTGGCTGCTTGCAAGGCAAACACCGCTGTGCTATCTCTCCGGGCCCAAAATTTCCCTTTTTGAACTTGCTGCTTTCAGAATTCTGTCTCTATCTGTAGGATTCATCATTGTGACTAGGATGTGTCTTGGGGTATTTTTTCTGGGGTCTCTTTTGCTTGGTACTTTTTGGGCATGCAGGATTTGATCACATATATTCTTTAGCTCTGGAAGTTTCTCTTTAATGATGTTCTTGACCATTGATTTTTTCCTGGAAATATTTTTCCTGGGTCTCTGGGACTTCAATGATTCTTAAGTTGTTTCTGTTGAGTTTATCATAGACTTCTATTTTCATCTGTTCACATTATTTGACTAATTTTGTCATTTTCTGTTCATTTGCTTTAAGTTTTTTTTCAGTATCTACCCCTGTATGGAGTTGTTATTTATCTCATCTTCCACAGCAGCAATTCTATTCTCAGCTTCTGTCACCCTGTTGGAGAGCTTATCCAATTTGTTATTCAATTCATTAACTAAGTTTTTAAGGCCTGTTATTTGACCTGTTATTTTAGTTTGGAGTTTTGTGATTTCTGTCTTCATATTTTCTTGGTTCTTATTAGTGTTCTGTTCAACTCAATCCATGGTTTCTTTGAGTTCTTTGAGAATCTTCCACATTTCTTGTCTAAACTCATCTGAGAGATTGATTAGTTTGTTGGCCATTTTCTGGTCATCAGGATTGTCATCTTCGTTCTCTATGTCTGATGCTGGCCTGTGTTGGTTCCCCATTGTCATACTTGTATTGTGGGTTTTTCTACATGTTGTGTTTGTATTCATTGGCTAAATGATGTATGCAGCCACGCTCCTCTGGCTACACTCTTTCTGGGTGGGTCGACCTGCCTCCAAGGAAGGGGAGCTCTCTGTGGATGAAGCCACACAGAGGATCAAATCTTAGGTCCAAGCACACAGCAGAGAAAACAGTCCAGAGTGATAAGCTGGGCTTCAGTGATCCAGCACAGTTCTTAGTGTGATTTTTTTTCTTCTTGTTGAGTGGCTTTCTTTCTTTAGAAAAAGCGCACGGCTGTGTAGTGAAGCGGAGCATTCTTGCTCTTCTGGAACCTCTGGGAGAGAGAATTTTCTGGGCCCTTTTTGGCCTACTCCCAAGAGGATCAGAAAACAGGACAGAAGACAAACACACAAAGGCAGCACTCACAGTTTCTCACAGTCAGGCCCCACTGGGCAGGCGTAGATTTTCCCAGCCTGACATCACAAACAGGGGACCTGCCTTCTGTGAAGTACTGCTTACAGCCGGTTTTAACGTTTGGAAGCAGTTCCTAGGCGTTTCAGCCCGTGAATGAGCCTCTGGGAGAGCAAATTTTCTGAACCCTTTTCAGTCCACTCCCAAGAGGTTCAGAAGACAGGACAGGAGACAAACACACACGCAGCACTTAAGTTTCTCACAGTGAAGCCCCACAGGGCAGGCATAGATTTTCCCAGCCCGGTGTCACAAACAGGGGACCTGCCTTCTGGGAAGTACTGCTTATCGCCATTTTCACATTTGGAAGTAGTTCCTTGGCATTCTGGCCCGTAAATGAGCCTCAGGGAGAACGAATTTTCTGGGCGCTTTTTGGCCCACTCCCAAGAGGTTCAGGAGAAAGGACAGGAGGCAAACACACACAGGCAGCACTCACAGTTTCTCCGTTATTTTTTGCTTTTAAAAAAAGACAAAGGAAAAGAACAAAAGGCTACACCCTCACCTCTTTTAAGTGTTTCTCCCCCATCCATTGTCCAACTCTGAAAACAGTACTCAGCCTATAAGAAATGACCTTAATTTAAAAAAAAGTATAATAAATATGCTAATTCTAGCTTGCAAGTGAATCAGCCAAGCTGATGGGGACCCCAAAGACATTTGAACATCCCAATGTCCAGCTAACACAGGCTACTGTATTATTTACCAATACAAAATAAAGAAAATGACCTCAATTCTGAGCACATAGAACAATGTTTTGAAGACAATAACAGGTTCCAGCAAGGTGAGATTTTTTTTTTTTTTTTTTTTTTTTGGTTTTTGGGCTTCACACAGTGAGGCTCAGGGGTTACTCAGGTTATGCACTCAGAAATCACTCCTGGGATGCTGGGGATCGAACCGAGGTTAATCCTAGATCAGCCTCATGCAAGGCAAGCACCTTACTGCTGTGCTACCACTCTGGCCCACAAGGTAAGATTTTAAGTAACTATTCACAACAGATTTGGGGTAGAACAAGTAATAATTAAAAAAGATGTCTTGACAAGATGGTATTGAGATTGGAAGGAGGAAGTAATGGTCATGTGAGAAACAAAATGGGAGAAGTTGAAATATCAGGTTCTGTTTATTTTTTCAAATTAGTTTCTAGAACACACCAGGTAGTGACGAGGGATTACATCTGGTTCTATAATCTGTTGTGCTCAAGAGATAGTAAGGAGTACTAGGATATAACAGAGGTTGAACACATCCAGTGCTCGAGCCCTACCCACTATATTATTGCTCTGGACATGACAGATCAGGTTCTGCATTCAGTCTTTGGTGGAATTTTAATTAAGTGATGACCAATAGCTACTGAGACAGGGTCAGAAGACAGTGTCACCTTGGGCACTGATGAGTGTCAGGACACCCTCATCCTGAAAATGACTAGACTGTGCCTCCTGTCTAGGCTTCTTTAGGGCACATTCACAGATACACTGCTTAAGCCCCTTGTCTCCTTCCCTCCCTGGGCAGCAGTTCCTATGCTCAGCTTCACCTCTAGGGTGAGCCAATCTCTGATGTTTCTGCTGCTGACTGAGACCTATACAACCTCCCTCAGTAGACCCTCTCTTACAAAAGTGGATTCCACTCTCAGGGAAGAGCTATGGCCAAGAGCATCATTATTCAGTGACAGGATCCGCATGCTTATGGGGACAAGTGACCATTCCTGCCCCAGGCTCACAGTCTCTGAGAAACCTGGGATTCATCAGAGACTACAGAAACTGACTGAAAATCAGATCTCTCTCTTATATTTTTAGTGATGACTCTACCTAGGTACATGATGTTTAGGATAAAAGATTAAAAAGGCAGGAAGAGGGGCCAGAGAGATAGCATGGAGGTAAGGCATTTGCCTTGTATGCAGAAGGACTGTGGTTTAAATCCCAGCATCTCATATGGTCCCCTGAGCCTGCCAGGAGCTATTTCTGAGCATAGAGCCAGGATTAACCCCTGAGCACTACTGGGTGTGACCCAAAACAAAACAAACAAAACAAAAAAACAAAGGCAAGAAGATGCACATGCCAAGGCATCTACAAATGGAGAGGATTTAGTTAAAGACAAAAACACTGCATTGAAAGTGAAATGAAATGTTTTATAAGTCTCTTATAGCAGGTGGTGGTTGGACAAGAAAGGCTCACTCACAAATAATTGCAGAAGCCCCTTGTAGACAAATCTGCAATCTAATGAATGCAGAGCCCAAATATAAGAGAAAGGGAGAGGCAGACAGACAGACAGACAGACAGAGACAGAGAGAGACAGACAAAGAGACATAGAGATAGAGAAAGAGATGCCCTAAAGAAGCAGCAGGAATAGGAAGGATGGAGGGTACAGGATCCCCTCAGCTACTTCAGGGCTCCTGTGATTAGTTTCTTTTTTTTTTTTTTAACCCCCTCCTCCTGTGATAAGTTTCAACTGAACACTGGCTAGACTTTAATCTAGGAAGGCTCAGAGACTTGGCTAATACCAGTTCAACACTTTCCAAAGGCAGGAAGACTAGGGACAATTATATGGTTAAAACTTGCATGTGCCTGGATCATCAAGAGGAGACCAGACTGATTTTGTCATGTGATGACCAGGAGGAAAAAACTGAAGGAAGCGGGTGTGATTTTACTCCCATTGCATAACTGGTGTGAAGATCTAAAGACCTGCTAAAAACTCTAGAGAAACTGATTTGCATAAAAAGAGCCCCCACAAGTCTTAGTGGCCTGAGAAGGGAATAAGGAGACCTGGGAGATCCCAACAGTGCTGAGAGGTGTCAGAACAGAGCTCTGGAGAGTCTCCACCATGTCTTGGAAACTTCTGCTCCTGCTCATTTTCTGCACAGGTGCTTCCTCTGGGGCCCAACTGTAGTGTCAGGCCTTAATAACCTTGAGCACAACATGCTCCAAAGCCTGATCTCAGCCTAAACATACTGAGTTCTGGGAATTGTTGAATGAACCCTTAATATGCTACAACATTTTCTCTCTTTTTATTTCAGGTTATGTGACCTCCTACACACTGACCCAGACACCCTCAGCCTCAGTGAAACTGGGTCAGACAGCCACAATCACCTGCTCTGGAGAATTACTTGATGAGAAATATACAGATTGGTACCAGCAGAAGCCAGGCCAGGCCCCTGTGCTGCTAATTTATGACGATAGTAAAAGGCCCTCAGGTGTCCCTGACAGATTTTCTGGCTCTAGCTCTGGGAAAACAGCCACCCTGTCCATCAGCAGAGCCCAAGCTGAAGATGAGGCTGACTACTACTGTCTATCAGGTGACAGCAGTGACAGAATACACCATGTTACAGGATGGTGGGGAAGTAAGACAACAACTTTTTCACATCTGTGTTTTATTCTCTAGCAGCCCAGACAGTTGTGGGCAGTAATGAGCAATGTGGCCGAGGCCTACAACTGGCATCTATGTGTACCCCCTCCAATCCTTGCAGACAGGTCTGCAGAGAGATAATTGTGGTGCTATTTAGGTCTCAGAGGATGTGGATGTATCTCAATTCTATTGCCCATTGTCAGTGTTTCTTGGGTTGATGGAACCTGCATGGAAGAACAGACAGTCTGAATAGTGTTAAAAGCATACAAAGAAAAAGTGCAAACAAAAATTGTATCAAATCACAAACATTGCATCTTTAAATGAAACATTTTTCTCAAAACTGTATCAATATGACAGAAAACATTGGGTTCAGAGGGGGGAAAAAGTAGGGCTACTGATTAGTGAACTAATCCCATTTCTAATGAAAAAACACTATCCTCAGATTGAAAGCCTGATTCAACTGGTACAAGGTATTGAATCTGTTCTCAAGTTTGTTCATCCTGGCTGTGCTGTGGACTTACTTCCAACTCTACTCTCAGGGATCACCCCTGGCAGTGTTAAGTTTCCATATGGTGCTGTTGACTGGTATATGAAGAACACCATATTTTCTATATTATTGCCTCAGCCTCTGCTTTCAAACCTTCTGCTGGAATGTTACCTGAATATTTCAGAGACATTTTCTCCACCCATTCCAGCATGGACTTCTCTTCTTTCAGGGGATAGAGAAATCTATGAATCCATAATGGACTCAGTCTAGCTTTTTAATTTAAAGTGAAATTAGGGGCCGGTGAGGTTGCGCTAGATGTAAGGTGTCTGCCTTGCAAGAGCTAGCCAAGGAAGGACTGGGGTTCAATCACCCGGCATCCCATATGGTCCCCCCAAGGCAGGGGCAATTTCTGAGTACTTAGCCAGGAGTAACCCCTGAGCATCAAATGTGTGTGGCCCAAAAAAACAAACAAATAAAAAATAAATAAATAAAGTGAAATTAATTTTTTGAAAAGTTAAATATGAGTCAGAATTTCTCTATAAAATACCATAATAGTTGCTGCAAAACTCTGTTTATCCTGAGGATTAGTTCTAAGAATGGTATTGCTGTAGAAAAAAGACAGATACTTATCTAGACTGAATCTACCCCAGTGAGCAGATCACAAGTCTAATGCAATTAATATATCTTCATCCTTAAGTCCCAATGAATTAGTATCACTGTGAGAACTCAGTGTAGTTTCTCTCCTTGGGATACCAGTCTCTCAAAAACAACTTGGCCTTGTCAGTCTCTGTTAATAGAAATCCAGATAGATTGGAAATTCTAGCAACCAAAACCACCTTGTCAGCAGATGAAAAAATGGAGCTTATTGATTCCTGAAAATTCCAATACCCCATCAAGTACCATCATAAAATCCATTCAAAAAGTAGAATTCTAGAATACAAATATACATATTCTGAAACATCTACATACACACAGATCACATAAATGAGTATGTATAAAACTATATGTACACATACTCCTTAATGTGGCCATACATGTCAATATGTATAAATACATAATATAAAAAAATTTGGATGTCATGCTGATTGCCTACGATAGGAGTCAGAGGAGCTCAATGATCCTAAGGTGAAGATGGAGCCATTGCTATATGATCTCTGACCTTGACAATAAGGTGACACCAGCAAATTCCCAAAGACTAAATACCATGGATATACTAGAGAATTGATTGAAAAACTTACTCTTCTCTTCTTAAAATAAAAGTACAAGATGTCAGATAAGCTACTATAAGTTCAATGATCAAATCCATGTTTGAGAAGAGAGACACTGCAGAAATTGTTCCTTCACAAAACAATCATTCCTTGGGAAGAAACCTCCTTATAAGCCCTGATAATTCATTAGCCTAAAGTGTAGTACAAGGTCATTCTTGGCTTAGAAGTATTTGAGCAGATGAATTACCTGGTTTTGTTTGAAGATAGAACAACAGGTGTTAGGAGAAGGTGGTGAGGATGTGTGTGTCATTGAACAAGTATATTTATTTTACTTCTGCATATCCAAGTTGGAAACTGAGACAAAGTCATGTTTCATTTACACTGATTCCAGGGTATTTCTGGCATTGCAAGACCAACTCAGCATTGTGTCATTGGCCCCTTGCACTGAGCTGACACTACAATGGATCAAGAATTAAAGGTGCCTCCAACCCTCAGGACCTCCTGAGTGCCTCTTAGAGGGCCCCAAAATTGATGAAACTGATAATTCAGTAGTGAAATTTTTTTCAAAATAAAACACATCATGATAATTTACAAAAAGAGTGCCCAAGCAGGTTATTTATGGGAAAACTTTATTTAGCATAAATGTTCGAATCTATGGCACCGGATGTGAAAAGATGAAGTGTTTAAATAATGTTTAAATTAATTACCAAATGATTTAGTATTTGATGAAAACTAAAAGAACAGACCTAATATCTTTAACAATAGACCTTTAACTATAGAAGAGATGGAAAATGAGAAGGCCCAAAGATTGTCACTTGTGTTGCAGAGAGAAAGTACAGTGTTTAGGGCACTTATTTGCACATAACCAACTCAGATTCGCTCTTCAGCTTTCCATATGTTTTCTGATGCCCACCAGAAATGATCCCGGAGCACAGAGACCACACTAAGCCTTGAGTCCTGTCTTTGTAGGAAAAAAACACTCAAAGAAATATCCTAGAAAAATAAATTTTCTGTACAATGAAACACATAATCCCAAAAGAATATACAAGAGACTTGAAAAAAATTCTTTCAATTAACTAAGAAAATAACTTGAGATCCTAGATTTTCTTTGTGACAGACCCCCCCTTCAAACCCCGGCATCCCATGTGGGCTTCCAAAATTGCCAGGAGTGAGATCTGAGAGAAGAGCCAGAAATAACTCCTAAGCGCTGCAGTTGTGACCCAAAAATCACACACACACACACACACACACACACACATATATATATATATATATATATATATATGGTTTTACCACACACATATATATGTATATATACATACATATATATACATATATATATATATTGCTAGCTAGTTCATTGGTTTGTTTAACTGAGTTTTGAGTTGCATATTTTCTAAAAGGAAGAAGTGCTAGGTACAACTGCCTGAAATTATATGTTATAAACTGAAATGTCTAGAGCAACTTCATGATTTGGGAAGAGTAGGGTCGAAGCGAGGGAACTAAAGGTCACTCAGCAGACAAATGTGAGATGGGGTAATGTTGGGACCTGAATTCTTAACAAGGAGTGACACCCTTTGTAAAAAACACATGGCAGGCTTCTTCTTAGGTTCTGAGCAGGGAAAAATACCATTTTGTAAGGACCACATGGTGTGAGCCACATGCTAGGGCTTCACAAGCCTATTTCCATAGACCTCTCCCCAATATATCTAGACATACCAGGTAGCCCATCCAGGAAGGACAAGGGAGCAGTAGGAAGGTACCCCTAGACAAGAGCCAATTATTTTAAGGATCATCAGAAAGCTGGAACCTCTCTATATCCCTTCCCTATATAATCTTCACCATGACCTTGGGTGGGGCTCATCTGCTACAGGGGATGTCCCTGGCTGGTCAGGCTGGGTAATCTTGTTGGCAGAGAGATTAAAGTATTAAACTTTATTCCAGTTGTGTGGTTTCATTCTTCTACTCTGGAATCCTACAGTGAGAAACAGTAGTGGGGTCAGGAACAGCATTTCAGGTCTGTACAGAACTCAGTTTAGTTCTGCTAAAACCTGGTCACTGTGTATACATCACTTGTCCTTGTGACAAATCTTTCCTGATTCCCATTTGATCTGAATTCAATGATTCAGACAGAAAAATATTCTCCAATCATGCTGAAGTAGTACCATTGCTCAGGAACATGCTTTCCTTTACCATCAACTCCACTCCCCACATCTCACTGCCCTGATAAGCTCTGTTCTGGGATCAGTTCTCTGATCCTATTACATACTCTCATAAGAACAGTGGGGATGTGTGGGGACTTTAAAGAGTGAATTAGACACTTGTGATACTGGTAGAAGAAAATAGATAGTCTGACGGGGGGAACAGAATATTGTCTGTATAAAACCATACATATCACATGTCACTGACAACATTAAATGTAATTGTTACTAAACAATTTTTAATCATATCTTTGTTTTGTGTTTTTGAGAATCAACCTCACAGCCTTTTACATACAATGCAAGTGTTCTGCACCTGAACCACAATCCCTGTTCTTTATTTACAGTGTCAGATAAAACTATGAGGAGTCCACACATGGGTGTTTGTTATCTGTGCACATATCCAAGACCAAGAGATGTCACATTTCTGTGTGCAATGTCTCACGATTTTAAAGGAATATGTTTTATCCTCTGTGGTGCTCTTTTGATTACATAAATTTATTCATGTATTATAAAATGATTTCTTCCTATTATGCTTATTAGTATTAGAGAGCTTCTTTCCTGTGTCGATGGAGGATAAGGACAAACAATCCAAATAAATCAATAAAGAAGATGAGAAATTGAAGTAGGGGGATGCTGAGTCTAGGCTTCTGGTACATCAGTAATGTGGAAGAGTAGTATATTTATAAATCTAAAACAAGGACTCAACAATATTTAAAAACATAGTTTGTCAGTATTTCAGTCAAGCTGATGAGGACCCCAAGCATCTGGACATTTTGATGTCCCCCAATACATGTTACACTAGAATCTACCAGAGGCAAAACAAAGGGCATGTCCCCACTTTTAAGCACATGGACCATAGTATTGAAGAGAATAGCAGATTACAGAAACTTGAGAATTTAAGTGACTATTCATAACAGATTTGGGGTAGAGCAGGTAGAAATAAAGAAGAGATGATATGACAGGACTGGATCAAGAATTAAAGGAGGAAATCATGGTCATGGTGAGGAAAAAAATGGGAGAGGTTTAAAGATCATGTTCTGTTTGTTTTTTCAATTTGGTTCTAGGATATTTCTGGTAGTGCTCAGGGATTATACCTGTCTCTATGATCTCGTGGCTCAAGAGATAATGAGCAGTACTAAGACACAATGGAGGTTGAACACATAAAGTGCTAGTGCCCTACCCACTATATTATTGCTCTAGACTTGACAGATCAGGTTCTACATTCAATCTTTTGTGTGATTTCAAGTAATTGAGGACCAATAATTACTGAGACAGAGTCAGAAGCCAGTGTCACCATGAGCACTGATGATTGTCAGGACACAATGACACCCTCATCCTGGAAAAGACTAGACTGTGCCTCCTGTCTAAACTGTATCCTGGCACATCCACAGACATTCTGCTTGTGGCCCTTGTCTTCCTTCTCTCCCTGGGCAGCAATTCCTATGCTCAGCTTCACCTCTAGGGTGAGCCAGTCTCTGTAAGGTCCCTGCTGCTGACTCAGATCTACACAACATTCCTCAGCAGACCCTCTCTAGATAGAAGTGGATTCCACTCTCAGGGCACAGATCTGGACACAGTGACAGGATCCACATCCTGGGGGTGACAAGGGACCATCCTGATCCAGTTTCACAGCCTCCGAGGAACCTGGGATTCATCAGAGACCACAGAGACTGAATGAAAATCAGATCTCTTTTGTATAGTTCCTGGTGACTCTACCTTGCTACATGATGTTTAGGATAAAAGATTAAAGTCTGGAAGATGCACATGCCAAGGTCATCTACAATATGGAGAGGATTTAGTCAAAGACAAAAACACCCATTGAAAACCAAAATTAAATGCTCTATCAATCTCCTATAGCAGGTGGTGGTTTGACAAGCACACTCACAAAGAAAAAGAGAAGCCCTTGGAAGACCAGTTTGCAATGAATGTAGAGTCAAATGCCAGAAAAAAAGAGAAAAATGCCCCTGAGTAGAAGCAGCATTGAGTAGGAAATATGGAGGGCACTGGACTCCCTTTGTTACTTCAGGGCTCCTATTGTTCATTCCCACTGGAAGCCCATGGCCTGGCTCCAGGAAGCTCAGACCACTACTGACACCAGCCCAAGATGTTTCATGGCAGGAAGTCTAAGGACAACAATTATGTGCTAAAAATATGCATGTTCCAGAGATCATCACAAAGAGACCAAACTGATTTTATCATGTGGTGAGCAGGAGGAAAAAGCTTAGGGAAGCTGCACTAATTGTTTGACTATTACTGTCACTATGACTGGTGTGAGGCATTTATCTCCTAAGATCTCTACAGAAATTGATTTGCATAAAAGAACCCCCACAGGGCCTAGTGGCCTGAGAAGGGAATAAGGAGACCTGAGAGAGCCTAACAGTGCTGAGAGGTGCCAGAACAGAGCTCTGCAGTCTCCACCATGTCTTCCAAACTTCTGCTCCTGCTCATGTTCTGCACAGGTGTGCCTCTGGGGCCCCACTGTAGCTGTAGGCCTCAATGACCATGAGCACATGCTCCAAAGCATGATCTCAGTCTAGAAATACTGAGTTCTTCTGGGGATTGTTGAATGAACCTTTTTATATGCTACAACATCTTCTCCCTTTTCATTTCAGGTTATGTGACCTCCTCCTACATATTGACCCAGACACCCTCAGCCTCAGTGAAAATGGGTCAGACAGCAACAATCACCTGCTCTGGAGAATTACTTGATAAGAAATATACAAGTTGGTTCCAGCAGAAACCAGGCCAAGCCCCTGTGCTGCTAATTTATAAGGATAGTGAGAGGCCCTCAGGTGTCCCTGACCGATTTTCTGGCTCTAGCTCTGGGAAAACAAACACCCTGTCCATCAGCAGAGTCCAAGCTGAGGATGAGGCTGACTATTACTGTCAGTTATGGGACAGCAGTGATAATAACCATAGTGTTACAGGGTGGTGGGGAAGTAAGACAACAACTTTTGCACATCTGTGTTTAACTCTGTATCAGTTCTAGAAAGTTGTGGTCAGTAGTGAATAGTATGGCCCAGGCCCACATCTGACATCCAAGTTCCCCATTTCCCATCTATTCAGGCAGGTCTGTCTGCACAGGTGTAATTGTGGTTTCATTCAGGACTCACAGGAGGTGGAGGTACCCTAGTATTGCCTGGACTGGGTATTTCTTTGAGTTGATAAGACCTGCATGGAGAATATTGTATCTTTAGATGAAACTTTATTTTTTTCAAAACTAGATATCTATGCCAGAATTAAATATGGCTTCTGAAGTGTAGCAAAATAGTAGGTCAATAACTAGTTTACCAATCCTGTTTCAAAACTTGGTCCTAGATCTTTAAAAACATTTGCCTTCATATTGAAAGCCAGATTTAGTTGATACAAGGTGTTGAATATGTTCTGAAGCTTTCTAAAATAGATTTTTCTTTTTGTTTACACCTGACTGTACTATGGACTTACTTCCAACTCTTCACTGTGGGATCACCCCTCACAATTTTAAGATTCTATAAAGTGGACTGGAGAGAGAGCATGGAGGTAGGGCATTTGCCTTGCATGCAGAAGGATGGTGGTTCGAATTCAGGCATCTCATATGGCCCCCATGCCTGCCAGGAGTGATTTCTGAACATAGAGCCAGGAGTAACCCCAGAGAGCTGGCGGTTGTGACCCAAAAACAAAAACATTCCATATAGTGCTATTATCTGTGTTGATGTAGAGCACTCTATTTGCTCTTCTATTGCTCCAGTTTCTGCATTCTAACATCCTGCTGGAATATTAATTGGACATTCTGAACACATTTTTCCACTCATTTCAGCATGAATTTCTGTTCTTGGAGAAGATGTAGAAATTTATGAGTGTATAATGGACTCAGTCTAACCCTTAATGTAAAGCAAAGTCAGTTCCTTGAAAAGTAAAATTAGAGCCACAATCTCTATGCAAAATACCATAACAATTGGTGGGACACTGTATGTCCATGAGGAATAGCTCTGGAATGTTATTGATGTAGAAATAAAGGCAGATACTTAAGTCTAAATCTCTACCCCAATAAAAACAGATCTGCTTCTTCCCAGATCATAAGTAGAATGCAATTAATATAGCTCCATGATTCTTTTCATGCATTATTCCCAAAGAATTGGTATCATTGTGAGAACTCAATGTTGTTCTCTATTCTTAGGAGACTGGTTTCTCAGAAGTCACTTTGCCTTGTGAGTAGAAATTCAGGTAGATTAAAATTCCTAGTCACCAAAATACAAAATGGAACTAATATGTTCCTGAAAAAAAAAAACCCATCAAGCACAATCAGAAAACCTGTTCCAGAAACCGCTGAACTCTGCTGGAACTCAGATGCCAGCACCCCTATCTGCCTGTCTTCTGTGCTGTGCTCCATTTTTGGCCTGATTTCATTCTGTGTGTGGCTCATCTGCGGATGGTTCGCCTTCCCTGGAGCCTTCCCTGGAGGTGAGTATACAAGACCAGAAAGGGTGGAGCAGAGGAGCACAGCCGCTCCACTTCGCTTCACGGCCATGCACATCATTTAGCCAATGAATACAACCACAACACATAGAAAAACCCACAATATAAGTGTGACAATGGGGAAACAATGCAGGCCAGTGCCAGACATAGAGAATGACGATGGCAACTTTGATGACTTGAACATGATCAACCAACTAGTCAATCTCTCAGATAAGGAGTTTAGAGACAAAATATGGAAGATGTTCAAAGAATTCAAAGAAAGTATAGAAGAGAACACTAATAAGAATCAAGAGAATATGAAGATATAAATGAGAAAACTCCAAACTGAAATATCAGGTCAAATAACAGGTCTAAAAACTCAGTAGATGAATTGAAGAAAAACATGGTTGAGCTTTCCCACGGGTTAGCAGCAGCTAAGGATAGAATTACTACACTGGAAGATGAAATGAATAAGAATTCCACACAGCAGAAGAAATTGGAAAAAAGCCTTAAAGCAAATGATCAAACAATGGAAAAATTACTCAAAGAATGGGAACAGATGAAAATAGAAGTCTATGATAAGCTCAACAGAAACAACTTAAGAAACATTGGAGTCCCTGAGACCCAGGAAGAAAATCTCCAGGAAGAATCAACGGTCAGGAACATCATTAAAGAGAAACTATCAGAGCTAATGAATACATGCGATCAAATCCTGCATGCCAAAGAGTACCAAGTAAAAGAGACCCCAGAGAAAACACCCCAAGACACATCTTAGTCACAATGACGAAACCCACAGATAGAGACAGAATTCTGAACGCAGCAAGATCAAAAAGAGAAATTACATTCAAAGGAACATCCTTGAGATTTACTACAGACCTGTCACCAGAAACACTCAAGGCCAGAAGGCAGTGGTGGGACATAGTGACAAAACTCAATGAAATAAATGCCTTGCCTTGAATACTTCACCCAGCAAAACTTACTTTCAGGTTTGACAGAAGAATACATGGTTTCACAACAAACAACAGCACAGAAACTTTACACATTCAAAACCATTCTTAAAAGAAATACTGAATGGCCTACTTTAAGACAAGACTGACCAACAGGCACACCAAACTTCGATATAAAGATGGTACTAACTTCCAGGACAATTCTTTCTCTCAATGTCAATGGACTAAATGCACCACTTAAGAGACACAGAGTGGCTAAACGGATAAAAAAACTCAATCCAACCTTTTTCTGCCTACAAGAAATGCACCAGAATACTCAGAACAAACATAGACTCAAAATAAAAGGCTGGAAGAAAATCATCCAAGCAAACAACACCCATAAAAAAGTTGGAGTGGCCATACTAATATCAGATGATGCAAACTTTATACTTAGGAAAGTTGTAAGGGACAAAGATGAACATTTTGTATTAATCAAGGGATACATATAGCAGGAAGAAATCACTCTCCTAAACATATATGCACTGAATGAAGGGCCAGAAAAATATTTAATACAATTGTTGACGAATCTGAAAAATAATATCAATAACAACACAATAATTGTGGGAGACCTCAACACGGCATTGTCAACACTTGACAGGTCAACCAGACTGAAAACCAACAAGAATATACTAGACCTGAAAAGAGAAATAGAAGAAAGAGGCCTAGTAGATATATACAGGACACTCCACCCCCAGAAGCCAGAATACACATTCTACTCTAATGTACATGGGACATTCTCCAGAATAGACTACATGATAGCACATAAAACATACCTCCATAATATCAAGAGTGTAAAAATTTTGCAAACTACCTTCACTGACCACAAGGCCCTAAAATTATATGTGAATTACAAAGGGACACAGAAGAAAAACTTTAAAACCTGGAAGTTAAACAGCCTAATACTGAATAACCAGTGGGTCCGAGATGACATCAAAGAGGAAATCAAAACCTCCCTAAAAAAAAATGACAATGGAGACACAAACTATCAGAACCTATGGGACACGACAAAAGCAGTACTGAGAGGAAAATTTATAGCTTTGCAAGCACACATCAGGAAAGAAGAAGAGGCATACCAGAATAGCTTAATGACGCAGCTCATAGACTTAGAAAGTACTCAACAGGGCCCGGAGAGATAGCACAGCGGCATTTGCCTTGCAAGAAGCCGATCTAGGACCAAAGGTGGTTGGTTCGAATCCCGGTGTCCCATATGGTCCCGCGTGCCTGCCAGGAGCTATTTCTGAGCAGATAGCCAGGAGTGACCCCTGAGCACTGCCGGGTGTGGCCCAAAAACCAAAATAAAATAAAATAAAATAAAGTACTCAACAAAAGGACCCATAAATAGGGAGACAGAAGGAAATAACAAAGCTGAGAGAAGAAATCAATGAAGTGGAAACCCAAAAAACAATCCAAAAGATCAACGAAAGCAGAAGTTGGTTCTTTGAAAAAATAAACAAGATTGATAGACCACTGGCAAAACTAACAAAGAAAGAGAGAGAGAGAAACTTGATAACTTGTATTAGGAATGAAAAAGGAGAGATCACTACTGATATGGTAAAGATCCAAAGGGTAATCAGAAACTACTTTGAGGAACTCTATGCCACTAAAAATGAAAACCTGGAAGAAATGGATAAATTTTTGGACTCTTATAATCTTCCACAGTTGAATGAAGAGGATGTAGCATATCTAAACACCCCCATCACTATTGAGGAAATTAAGGCAGTAATCAAATATCTACCCAAAAACAGAAGTCCAGGCCCAGATGGATTTACTAATGAATTCTTTCAAACCTTTCAAGAGGAACTTCTACTAATCCTGGCAAGACTCTTTAATAAAATTGAAAAAAACAGGAACACTTCCAAATAGCTTTTATGAAGCCAACATCACCTTGATAACTAAACCAGAGAGAGATGCTACCAAAAAAGAAAATTACAGACCAATGTCGCTGATGAATGCAGATGCAAAGATCCACAACAAAATCCTGGCAAATAGGATTCAATCCATCATTAAGAAGATCATCCACTACAATCAAGTAGGTTTCATCCCAGGAATGCAAGAATGGTTTAACATCCATAAATCTATCAAGATAATATACAACAGCAACAACAAGAAAAATAGAAATCACATGATCATATCAATAGACGCCGAGAAAGCATTTGATAAGGTCCAACACCCATTCTTGATCAAAACTCTCAGCAGGAATGGAGGAACCTTTCTCAATATAGTTAAGGCCATCTACCACAAGCCAGTGGCAATTACTGTCCTCAATGGAGAAAAACTGAAAGCCTTTCCTCTAAATTCTGGCACAAGACAAGGCTGTCCTCTCTCACCACTCCTATTCAACATAGCACTGGAAGCACTTGCTATAGCGATTAGGAAAGAAAAAGATATCAAGGGAATCCAGATAGGAAAGGAAGAAGTCAAGCTTTTGCTGTTTGCAGATGACATGATACTCTACCTAGAAAAACCAAAAGTCTCTACAAAAAGGCTTCTAGAAACAATAGACTCATATAGCAAGGTGCCAGGCTATAAAATTAACACACAAAAATCAATGACCTTTCTATACACCAATAGTAATGAGGAAGAAATGGACATTAAGAAAACACCCCCATTCACAATAGTGCCACACTAACTCAAATATCCTGGAATCAACTTCACAAAAAATGTGAAGGACCTATACAAAGAAAACTATAAAACTTTCTCCAAGAAATAAGAGAGGACACGCGGAAATGGAAGCACATGCCAGCTCATGGATTGGCAGGATTAACATCATCAAAATGGCAATACTCTCCAAAGCATTGTACAAATTTAATGCGATCCCTCTAAAGGTACCCATGACATTCTTCAAAGAAGTGGGTCTGGCACTTTTGAAATTCATTTGGAACAATAAACACCCTAGTATTGCTAAAGCAATCATTGGGAAAAAGAATATGGGAGGAATTACTTTCCCCAAGTTTAACGTGTACTACAAAACAATAGTTATCAAAACAGCATGGTATTTGAATAAAGACAGGCCCTCAGATCAGTGGAGTAGGCTTGAATACTCAGAGAATGTTCTCCAGACATACAATCACCTAATTTTTGATAAAGGAGCAAGAAATCCTAAATGGAGCAAAGAAAGCCTCTTCAACAAGTGGTGTTGGCACAACTGCATAGCCACTTGCAAAAAATTGAACTTAGACCCCCAGCTAACATCACGTATGAAGGTTAAATTCAAATGGATGAAAGACCTCCATATCAGACCCAAAACCATAAGATATATAGAACAACACATAGGTAAAACACTCCAGGACATTGAGAGTAAAGGCATCTTCAAAGAGGAAACTGCATTCTCCAAGCAAGTGAAAACAGAGATTAACAGATGGGAATATATTAAGCTGAGAAGCTTCTGCACCTCAAAAGAAATAGTGCCCAGGATACAAGAGCCACCCACTGAGTGGGAGAAATTATTCACCCAATACCCATCAGACAAGGAGCTAATCTCCAAAATATACAAGGCACTGACAGAAATTTACAAGAAAAAACATCTAATCCCATCAAAAAATGGGGAGAAGAAATGGACAGACACTTTGACAAAGAAGAAATACAAATGGCCAAAAGACACATTAAAAAATGCTCCACATCACTAATCATCAGGGAGATGCAAATCAAAACAACTATGAGGTACCACCTCACACCACAGAGATTGGCACACATCACAAAGAATGAGAACAAGCAGTGTTGGCAGGGATGTGGAGAGAAAGGAACTCTTATCCACTGCTGGTGGGAATGCCGTCTAGTTCAACCTTTATGGAAAGTGATATGGAGATTCCTCCTAAACTGGAAATTGTGCTCCCATATGATCCAGCTATACCACTTCTAGGAATATACTCTAGGAACACAAAAATACAATACAAAAATCCCTTCCTTACACCTATATTCATTGTAGCACTATTTACCATATCAAGACTCTGGAAATAGCCAGGTACCCTTCAACAGATGAATGGCTAAAGAAACTGTGGTACATATACACAATGGAGTATTATGCAGCTGTCAGGAGAGATGAAGTCATGAAATTTTCCTATATATGGATGTACTTGGAATCTATTATGCTGAGTGAAATAAATCAGAGAGAGAAAGACGTAGAATGGTCTCACTCATCTATGGGTTTTAAGAAAAATGAAAGACATTCTTGCAATAATAACTTTCAGACACAAAAAAGAAAAGAGCTGGAAGTTACAACTCACCTCATGCTGCTCACCACAAACAGGGATGAGTTTAGTTAAAGAAATAACTATGTTTTGAACTATCCTAATAAAGAGAATGTACGAGGGAAATAGAAAGCCTGTCTAGAGTACAGGTGGGGGTTGGGTGGGGAGGAGGGAGATTTGGGACATTGGTGATGGGAATGTTGCACTGGCCATGGGTGGTATTCTTTACATGACTGAAACCCAAACACAATCATGTATGTAATAAAGTTTTAAAAAATATATAATTTATATAAAAAAGAAAACCTGTTCCAAATAACAGAATTCTAGAATACAAATGTACATATACTATTAACTCTACATAAAAAGAGGAGTCAAAAGTGTATATGTACACAACTCTATCTGCACACACTCTTAAATATAACCATACATGTCAATATGTATAAATACATAATATTAAGAAAATTGGATGTCATGCTGATTGCTTGCAACAGGAGTCAGAGGAGTTGAATAACACTAAGGTGAAGGTAGAGTCTTTGCTATATGATCCCAGACCTCGACACTGAGGTGACCGGAGCAAAGCTCCAAAGACTAGATATAAGAGACGTGCTAGAGAACTAAAAGAAAAAAATATTTTTCTCTTCTTATGAGAAAAATAATGATATCAGAAAAGCTGCCAAGTTTCAGTTATCAAATCCATGTTTGAGAAGAGAGACACTCAGAAATGCCATGAGATCTTTCACATGGGCAATCATTCCTGAGGCAGAAACTCCCTTATGAACGGGATATGCATTGGCCTAATGTGCAGTATAAGGTCAGTGTTGGCTTAGAGGTATTTGAGCAGATGAATTACCATGTTTTGAATAGAAAATAGAACACAAATTATGAGGAGAAGGTGCTGAGAATTAGTGTGTCACTAATAAGAAATAACAAGTGACACTGAACAAGTGTGTCTTATTTTACTTATGCATATACAAGGTGGAAACTGAGACAAAGGCCATGTGAAAATATGCTAGAATAAATTGGTCTGAGGAGGTATTAGTTGGTGGCTGATCTGTGGTGGAACCCACAAAGGCAGTTGCTGAGTCCTCTGTCAGCACTACCAAGTTAAAAACATGCATAACAATAGAGACCTATGGAGTCCATCTCTTCAAACCTGCCAATTCCAATGCAATTGGACCTGTTCATATTTTCATGTCTCAGTATGAATTGAGTCTAAATAACTTAATCATGGAGGCCATGACTTGCATCTCCATGACCCAGGACTTGCAGCAACTCCCCATATATATATATAATGACCATAAGGGCAGTAGCAAGTCATTGGGTGAAGAAGCCCAAAGGATCTGGGTGTGTCAGGGCATAGGATGGAAATGTCCAGAGTGGCTGTTTTTAGTAGCCAAGCTCAGACCTAAACAAAATGGTTTGCATTTTAATGACACTTGTCAACAAATTCTGCCATTTTTTATCATCTGAAACTGGTAGGAATTGCCTGTTTTTCTGAAAAAAATTCAAACTCTTCAGGGCCACATAAATAATTCTGTGAAAATGTGGTCATTTCCACAGTTTTTTCTGGCTTCTCTAGGATCTGAAATTTTTGGTGTTGTGTATGTAAACATTTCCATGGGATTATTATGTTACTGATCCTACCTTGATTGGTGATTGTGCCCTACCCTAGGGTGTGACCTGGCATTCTGATCCCACCCTAGGGTGGTACCTGATTCGGATGTATAAAAGCAATTGTCTGTGGAAGGCAGGGGTTTTTTCTGGGGCTGATTCTGGGGCTTTAAAAAAAAAAAACAAAAAAACAAAGGAAAAGAATAAAAGGCTATACCCTCACCTCTTTTAAATGTTTCTCCCCCATTCGTTGTCCAACTCTGAAAACAGTACTCAGCCTATAAGAAATGACCTTAATTTATAAAAAAAAATATAATAAATATGCTAATTCTAGCTCTCAAGTGAATCAGCCAAGCTGATGAGGACCACAAAAACATTTGAACATCCCAATGTCCAGCTAACACAGGCTACTGTATTATCTACCAAGACAAAACAAAGAGAATGACCTCAATTCTGAGCACATAGAACAATGTTTTGAAGACAATAACAGGTTCCAGCAAGGTGAGATTTTTTTTTTTTTTGGTTTTTGGGCCTCACACAGTGAGGCTCAGGGGTTACTCAGGTTATGCACTCAGAAATCACTCCTGGGATGCTGGGGATCGAACCGAGGTTAATCCTAGATCAGCCTCATGCAAGGCAAGCACCTTACTGCTGTGCTACCACTCTGGCCCACAGGTAAATTTTAAGTAACTATTTACAACAGATTTGGGGTAGGACAAGTAATAATTAAAAAAGATGTCTTGACAAGATGGTATTGAGATTGGAAGGAGGAAGTAATGGTCATGTGAGAAACAAAATGGGAGAAGTTGAAATGTCAGGTTCTGTTTATTTTTTCAAATTAGTTTCTAGAACACACCAGGTAGTGATGAGGGATTACATCTGGTTCTATAATCTATTGCGCTCAAGAGATAGTAAGGAGTACTAGGATATAACAGAGGTTGAACACATCCGGAGCTCGAGCCCTACCCACTATATTATTGCTCTGGACATGACAGATCAGGTTCTGAATTCAGTCTTTGGTAGAATTTTTTTTATATAATTTTTATTTTGATCATAGTGGCTTACATATTGTTGACAATAATATTTTAGGTACATATTTACATAAAATCAGGGGGATTCCCATCACCGATTTGTCCTCCCTACACCTCCGTTTTTGTCCTACCTCCCATATCCTCTTCCCTCCCCCTAGCGCTGCTAGAATATGTGGTCCCCTCAGTACCTAGCCTACTACTTAGTAGTCTTGTACCTGTTTGGTCCTGGTGCCTCCCTTATTTCCCCCTTTAACTGGGAGGCAGGGCTAGCTAGTTCAAGTTACGTGGTTTTGTTTGAAGAAGAGAAAAGTAATGAACTGGGGTAAAAGTCTAATACGCCGAAAATAAGAGGAATTCTTCTAGAGGCTCTCATCATTGTTTTGAGAGACGAAGAAGAAAAAGAAGGTGAAACACTCCACCGGTACAAAAAGAAGTGTCAAATATCCAGTGAGGATTTCAACAATAACGATAAGCACTACAAGAAAAACAAAACAAAACAAAACAAAACAAAAAAACCCGCCATGGTCTTGAGATAAGAAACATGGGAGAGCACATAAAGAAAGAAAAGAAAAGAAGAGAAAAAATAAGTATAAATGGGGGCAACAACTTTAATAACCACACCAAAACCAAGAAATTGACCAAAAATAGATAGGTAAATAAAAATAATAATAATAATAAATGAAGATAAAAATAATATATAAAAATAAACAACGTTTTGTGCTTTTTGCTTTTTTTTTTCCCCTCCTGCCATGGCACAGTAAATATTGGGGTTATTCGAAAAGGAATTCACTTGGCCTAAGAGATATGGGGTTTCTCCGCCCTTGGAGAATATTGTCATGGCGTAATTTTAATTAAGTGATGACCAATAGCCACTGAGACAGGGTCAGAAGACAGTGTCACCCTGGGCACTGATGAATGTCAGGACACAGTGACACCTCATCCTGAAAATGACTAGACTGTGCGTGCCTCCTGTCTAGGCTTCTTCAGGACACATCCACAGATACACTGCCTAAGCCCCTTGTCTCCTTCCCTCCCTGGGCATCAGTTCCTATGCTCAGCTTCACCTCTAGGGTGAGCCAGTTTCTGTGATGTTTCTGCTGCTGACTGAGACCTATACAACCTCCCTCAGCAGACCCTCTCTAACAGAAGTGGACTCCACTGTCAGGGAACAGCTATGGCCACAGAACTTCATTATTCAGTGACAGGATCCGCAGGCTTATGGGGACAAGTGACCATTCCTGCCCCAGGCTCACAGTCTCTGAGAAACCTGGGATTCATCAGAGACTACAGAAACTGACTGAAAATCAGATCTCCCTCTTATATTGTTCGTGATGACTCTACCTAGGTACATGATGTTTAGGATAAAAGATTAAAAAGGCAGGAAGAGGGGCCAGAGTGATAGCATGGAGGTAAGGCATTTGCCTTGTATGCAGAAGGACGGTGGTTTAAATCCCGGCATCTCATATGGTCCCCTGAGCCTGCCAGGAGCTATTTCTGAGCATAGAGCCAGGAGTAACCCCTGAGCACTACCAGGTGTGACCCAAAACAAAACAAAACAACAACAACAACAACAAAAAAAAGGCAGGAAGATGCATATGCCAAGGCATCTACAAATGGAGAGGATTTAGTTAAAGACAAAAACACTCTATTGAAAGTGAAATGAAATGTTTTATAAGTCTCATAGCAGGTGGTGGTTGGACAAGAAAGGCTCACTCACAAATAATTGCAGAAGCCCCTTGTAGACAAATCTGCAATCTAATGAATGCAGAGCCCAAATATAAGAGAAAGGGAGAGGCAGAGAGACAGACAGACAGACAGACAGACAGACAGAGAGAGACAGACAGAGAAAGAGACAGACACAGAGATAGAGAAAGAGATGCCCTAAAGAAGCAGCAGGAATAGGAAGGATGGAGGGTACAGGATCCCCTCAGCTACTTCAGGGCTCCTGTGATTAGTTTCTTTTTTTTTTTTAACCCCCTCCTCCTGTGATAAGTTTCAACTGAACACTGGCTAGACTTTAATCTAGGAAGGCTCAGAGACTTGGCTAATACCAGTTCAACACTTTCCATAGGCAGGAAGACTAGGGACAATTATATGGTTAAAACTTGCACGTGCCTGGGATCAAGAGGAGACCAGACTGATTTTGTCATGTGATGACCAGGAGGAAAAAACTGAAGGAAGCAGGTGTTATTTTACTCCCATTGCATAACTGGTGTGAAGATCTAAAGACCTGCTAAAAACTCTAGAGAAATTGATTTGCATAAAAAGAGCCCCCACAAGTCTTAGTGGCCTGAGAAGGGAATAAGGAGACCTGGGAGATCCCAACAGTGCTGAGAGGTGTCAGAACAGAGCTCCGGAGAGTCTCCACCATGTCTTGGAAACTTCTGCTCCTGCTCATTTTCTGCACAGGTGCTTCCTCTGGGGCCCAACTGTAGTGTCAGGCCTTAATAACCTTGAGCACAACATGCTCCAAAGCCTGATCTCAGCCTAAACATACTGAGTTCTGGGAATTGTTGAATGAACCCTTAATATGCTACAACATTTTCTCTCTTTTTATTTCAGGTTATGTGACCTCCTACACACTGACCCAGACACCCTCAGCCTCAGTGGAACTGGGTCAGACAGCCACAATCACCTGCTCTGGAGAATTACTTGATAAGAAATATACGTCCTGGTACCAGCAGAAGCCTGGCCAGGTTCCTGTGCTACTAATTTATCAGGATAGTAATAGGCCCTCAGGTGTCCCTGACCGATTTTCTGGCTCTATCTCTGGGAAAACAGCCACCCTGTCCATCAGCAGAGCCCAAGCTGAAGATGAGGCTGACTACTACTGTCTATCAGGTGACAGCAGTGACAGAATACACCATGTTACAGGATGGTGGGGAAGTAAGACAACAACTTTTTCACATCTGTGTTTTATTCTCTAGCAGCCCAGACAGTTGTGGGCAGTAATGAGCAATGTGGCCGAGGCCTACAACTGGCATCTATGTGTCCCCCCCTCCAATCCTTGCAGACAGGTCTGCAGAGGGATAATTGTGGTGCTATTTAGGTCTCAGAGGATGTGGATGTATCTCAATACTATTGCCCGTGTCAGTGTTTCTTGGGTTGATGGAACCTGCATGGAAGAACAGACAGTCTGAATAGTGTTAAAAGCATACAAAGAAAAAGTGCAAACAAAAATTGTATCAAATCACAAACATTGCATCTTTAAATGAAACATTTTTCTCAAAACTGTATCAATATGACAGAAAACATTGGGTTCAGAGGGGGGAAAAAGTAGGGCTACTGATTAGTGAACTAATTCCATTTCTAATGAAAAATCACTGGCCTCAGATTGAAAGCCTGATTCAACTGGTACAAGGTATTGAATCTGTTCTCAAGTTTGTTCATCCTGGCTGTGCTGTGGACTTACTTCCAACTCTACTCTCAGGGATCACCCCTGGCAGTGTTAAGTTTCCATATGGTGCTGTTGACTGGTATATGAAGAACACCATATTTTCTATATTATTGCCTCAGCCTCTGCTTTCAAACATTCTGCTGGAATGTTACCTGAATATTTCAGAGACATTTTCTCCACCCATTCCAGCATGGACTTCTCTTCTTTCAGGGGATAGAGAAATCTATGAATCCATAATGGACTCAGTCTAGCTTTTTAATTTAAAGTGAAATTAGGGGCCGGTGAGGGTGCGCTAGATGTAAGGTGTCTGCCTTGCAAGTGCTAGCCAAGGAAGGACTCCAGTTCAATCCCCCGGCGTCCCATATGGTCCCCCCAAGCCAGGGGCAATTTCTGAGCATTTAGCCAGGAGTAACCCCTGAGCATCAAATGTGTGTGGCCCAAAAAAACAAACAAACAAATAAATAAATAAAGTGAAATTAATTTTTTGAAAAGTCAAATATGAGTCAGAATCTCTCTATAAAATACCATAATAGTTGCTGCAAAACTCTGTTTATCCTGAGGGTTAGTTCTAAGAATGATATTGCTGTAAAAAAAAGACAGATACTTATCTAGACTGAATCTCTATCCCAGTGAACAGATCACAAGTTTAATGCAATTAATATATCTTCATCCTTAAGTCCCAATGAATTAGTATCACTGTGAGAACTCAGCGTAGTTTCTCTCCTTGGGATACCAGTCTCTCAGAAGTAACTTGGCCTTGTCAGTCTCTGTTAATAGAAATCCATATAGATTGGAAATTCTAGCAACCAAAACCACCTTGTAAGCAGATGAAAAAATGGAGCTTATTGATTCCTGAAAATTCCAATACCCCATCAAGTACCATCATAAAATCCATTCAAAAAGTAGAATTCTAGAATACAAATATACATATTCTGAGACATCTACATACACACAGATCATATAAATCTATATGTATAAAACTATATGCACACATACTCCTTAATGTGGCCATACATGTCAATATGTATAAATACATAATATAAACAAATTTGGATGTCATGCTGATTGCCTAAGATAGGAGAGGAGCTCAATGATGCTAAGGTGAAGATGGAGCCATTGCTATATGATCTCTGACCTTGACAATAAGGTGACACCAGCAAATTCCCAAAGACTAAATACCATGGATATACTAGAGAATTGATTGAAAAACTTATTCTTCTCCTCTTAAAATAAAAGTACAAGATGTCAGATAAGCTACTATAAGTTCAATGATCAAATCCATGTTTGGGAAGAGAGACACTGCAGAAATTGTTCCTTCACAAAACAATCATTCCTTGGGAAGAAACTTCCTTATAAGCCCTGATAATTCATTAGCCTAAAGTGTAGTACAAGGTCATTCTTGGCTTAGAAGTATTTGAGCAGATGAATTACCTGGTTTTGTTTGAAGATAGAACAACAGGTGTTAGGAGAAAGTGGTGAGGATGTGTGTGTCATTGAACAAGTATACTTATTTTACTTCTGCATATCCAAGTTGGAAACTGAGACAAAGTCATGCTTCATTTACCCTGATTCCAGGGTATTTCTGGCATTGCAAGACTAACTCAGCATTGTGTCATTGGCCCCTTGCACTAAGCTGACACTACAATGGGTCAAGAATTAAAGGTGCCTCCAACCCTCAGGACCTCCTGAGTACCTCTTAGAGGGCCCCAAAATTGATGAAACTGATAATTCAGTAGTGAAATTTTTTTCAAAATAAAACACATCATGATAATTTACAAAAAGAGTGCCCAAGCAGGTTATTTATGGGAAAACTTTATTTAGCATAAATGTTCGAATCTATGGCACCGGATGTGAAAAGATGAAGTGTTTAAATAATGTTTAAATTCATTACCAAATGATTTAGTACTTGATGAAAACTAAAAGAACAGACCTAATATCTTTAACAATAGACCTTTAACTATAGAAGAGATGGAAAATGAGAAGGCCCAAAGATGGTCACTTGTGTTGCAGAGAGAAAGTACAGTGTTTAGGGCACTTATTTGCACATAACCAACTCAGATTCGGTCTTCAGCTTTCCATATGTTTTCTGATGCCCACGAGAAATGATCCCTGAGCACAGAGACCACACTAAGCCTTGAGTCCTGTCTTTGTAGGAAAAAAAACACTCAAAGAAATATCATAGAAAAATAAATTTTCTGTACAATGGAACACATAATCCCCAAAAAATATGCAAGAGACTTGAAGAAAATTCTTTCAATTAACTAAGGAAATAACTTGAAATCCTAGATTTTCTTTGTGACAGACCCCCCTTCAAATCCCAGCATCCCATATGGGCTCCCAAAAATGCCAGGAGTGAGATCTGAGAGAAGAGCCAGAAGTAACTCCTAAGCGCTGCAGTTGTGACCCCAAAATCATATATATATATATGTATACATACATATATATTTGGTTTTACCACACACACATATATGTATGTATATATATTGCTAGCTAGTTCATTGGTTTGTTTAACTGAGTTTTGAGTTGCATATTTTCTAAGAGGAAGAAGTGCTAGGTACAACTGCCTGAAATTATATGCTATAAACTGAAATGTCTAGAGCAACTTCATGATTTGGGAAGAGTAGGGTCGAAGCGAGGGAACTAAGGTCACTCAGCAGACAAATGTGAGATGGGGTAATGTTGGGACCTGAATTCTTAACAAGGAGGGACACCCTTTGTAAAAAACACATGGCAGGCTTCTTCATAGATTCTGAGCTCAGAGAAACACCATTTTGTAAGGACCACATGGTCTGAGCCACATGCTAGGGCTTCACAAGTCTATTTCCATAGACCTCTCCCCAATATATCTGGACATACCAGGTTTCCCATCTGGGAAGGACAAGGGAACAGTAGGAAGGTACCCCTAGACAAGCGCCAATTATTTTAAGAATCATCAGAAAGCTGGAACCTCCCTATATCCCTTCCCTATATAATCTTCACCATGACATTGGGTGGGGCTCATCTGCTTCAGGGGATGTCCCTGGCTGGTCAGGCTGTGTAATCTTGTTGGCAGACAGATTAAAGTATTACACTTTATTCCAGTTGTGTGGTTTCATTCTTCTACTCTGGAACCCTACAGTGAGAAACAGCAGCGGGGTCAGGAATAGCTTTTCAGTTCTGCACAGAACTCAGTTTAGTTCTGCTAAAACCTGGTCACTGTTTATACATCACTTGTCCTTGTGACAAATCTTTCCTGATTCCCTTTTGATCTGAATCCAATGATTCAGTCAGAAAAATATTCTCCAATCATGCTGAAGTAGTACCATTGCCTCAGGAACATGCTTTCTTTTACCATCAACTCCACTCCCCACATCTCACTGCCCTGATAAGCTTTGTTCTGGGATCAGTTCTCTGATCCTATTGCATAATCTGATAAGAACAGTGGGGATGTGTGGGGACTTTGAAGAGTGAATTAGACACTTGTGATACTGGTAGAAGAAAATAGTCTGATGGGGTAATAGAATATTGTCTGTATAAAACCATACATATCACATGTCACTGACAAGATTAAATGTAATTATTACTAAACAATTTTTTGATTATATCTTTGTTTTGTGTTTTTGAGAATCAACCTCACAACCTTTTACATACAATGCAAGTGTTCTGCACCTGAACCACAATACTTGTTCTTTATTTACAGTGTCAGATAAAACTATGAGGACTCGACACATGGGTGTTTGTTATCTGTGCACATATGCAAGACCAAGAGATGTCACATTTCTGTGTGCAATGTCTCAGGATTTTAAAAAAATATGTTTCATTCTTTGTGGTGCTCTTTTGATTACATAAATTTATTCATGTATTATAAGATGATTTCTTCCTATTATGCTTATTAGTATTAGAGAGCTTCTTTCCTGTGTCGATGGAGGATAAGGACAAACAATCCAAATAAATCAATAAAGAAGATGAGAAACTGAAGTAGGGGGATGCAGAGTCTATGCTTCTGTTATATCAGTAATGTGGAAGAGTAGTATATTTATAAATCTAAAACAAGGACTCAACAATACTTGAAAACATAGTTTGTCAGTATATCAGTCAAGCTGATGAGGACCCCAAAGCATCTGAACATTTTGATGTCCCCCAACACATGTTACTCTAGAATCTACCAGAGACAAAACAAAGGGAGTGTCCCCACTTTTAAGCACATGGACCATTGTTTTGAAGAGAATAGCAGATTACAGAAACTTGAGAATGTAAGTGACTATTCATAACAGATTTGGGGTAGAGCAGGTAGAAATAAAGAAGAGATGCTATGACAGGACTGGATCAAGAATTAAAGGAGGAAGTCATGGTCATGGTGAGGAAAAAAATGGGAGAGGTTTAAAGATCATGTTCTGTTTGTTTTTTCAATTTGGTTCTAGGATATTTCTGGTAGTGCTCAGGGATTATACCTGGCTCAAGAGATAATGAGAAGTACTAAGACACAATGGAGGTTGAACACATAAAGTGCTAGTGCCCTACCCACTATATTATTGCTCTAGACTTGACAGATCAGGTTCTATATTCAATCTTTTGTGTGATTTCAAGTAATTGAGGACCAATGATTACTGAGACAGAGTCAGAAGCCAGTGTCACCATGAGCACTGATGATTGTCAGGACACAATGACACCCTCATCCTGGAAAAGACTAGACTGTGCCTCCTGTCTAAACTGTATCCTGGCACATCCACAGACATTCTGCTGTGGCCCTTGTCTTCCTTCTCTCCCTGGGCAGCAATTCCTATGCTCAGCTTCACCTCTAGGGTGAGCCAGTCTCTGTAAGGTCCCTGCTGCTGACTCAGACCTACACAACATTCCTCAGCAGACCCTCTCTAGACAGAAGTAAATTCCACTCTCAGGGCACAGATCTGGACACAGTGACAGGATCCACATCCTGGGGGTGACAAGGGACCATCCTGATCCAGTTTCACAGCCTCCAAGAAACCTGGGATTCATCAGAGACCACAGAGACTGAATGGAAATCAGATCTTTTTTGTATGGTTCCTGGTGACTCTACCTTGCTACATGATGTTTAGGATAAAAGATTAAAAAGTCTGGAAGATGCACATGCCAAGGTCATCTACAATATGGAGAGGATTTAGTTAGAGACAAAAACACCCATTGAAAGCCAAAATGAAATGCTCTATGAATCTCCTATAGCAGGTGGTGATTTGACAAGCTCACTCACAAAGAAAAAGAGAAGCCCTTGGAAGACCAGTTTGCAATGAATATAGAGTCAAGTACTGGAAAGAAAGAGAGAAATGCCCCTGAGTAGAAGCAGCATTGAGTAGGAAATATGGAGGGCACTGGACTCCCTTTGTTACTTCAGGGCTCCTATTGTTCATTCCCACTGGAAGCCCATGGCCTGGCTCCAGGAAGCTCAGACCACCACTGACACCAGCCCAAGAAATTTCATGGCAAGAAGTCTAAGGACAACAATTATGTGCTAAAAATATGCATGTTCCAGAGATCATCACAAAGAGACCAAACTGATTTTATCATGTGGTGAGCAGGAGGAAAAACTTTAGGGAAGCTGCACTAATTGTTTGACTATTACTGTCACTATGACTGGTGTGAGGCATTTATCTCCTAAGATCTCTACAGAAATTGATTTGCATAAAACAACCCCCACAGGGCCTAGTGGCCTGAGAAGGGAATAAGGAGACCTGAGAGAGCCTAACAGTGCTGAGAGGTGCCAGAACAGAGCTCTGCAGTCTCCACCATGTCTTCCAAACTTCTGCTCCTGCTCATGTTCTGCACAGGTGCTGCCTCTGGGGCCCAACTGTAGCTGTAGGCCTCAATGACCATGAGCACAACATGCTCCAAAGCATGATCTCAGTCTAGAAATACTGAGTTCTTCTGGGGATTGTTGAATGAACCTTTTAATATGCTACAACATCTTCTCTCTTTTCATTTCAGGTTATGTGACCTCCTATGCACTGACCCAGACACCCTCAGCCTCAGTGAAACTGGGTGAGACAGCCACAATCACCTGCTCTGGAGAATTACTTGATGAGACATATACTTACTGGTACCAGCAGAAGCCTGGCCAGGCCCCTGTACTGCTAATTTATGAGGATAGTAAAAGGCCCTCAGGTGTCCCTGACCGATTTTCTGGCTCTAGATCTGGAAAAACAACCACCCTGTTCATCAGCAGAGCCCAAGCTGAGGATGAGGCTGACTATTACTGTCAGTCATGGGACAGCAGTGGTAATAACCACAGTGTTACAGGGTGGTGGGGAAGTAAGACAACAACTTTTGCACATCTGTGTTTAACTCTGTATCAGCTCTAGAAAGTTGTGGTCAATAGTGAATAGTATAGCCCAGGCCCACATCTGACATCCAAGTTCCCCATTTCCCATCTATTCAGACAGGTCTGTCTGCACAGGTGTAATTGTGGTTTCATTCAGGACTCACAGGAGGTGGAGGTACCCTACTATTGCCTGGACTGGGTATTTCTTTGAGTTGATAAGACCTGCATGGAGAATATTGTATCTTTAGATGAAACTTTATTTTTTTCAAAACTAGATATCTATGCCAGAATTAAATATGATTTCTGAAGTGTAGCAAAATAGTAGGTCAATAATTAGTTTACCAATCCTGTTTCCAAACTTGGTCCTAGATTTTTTAAAACATTTGCCTTCATATTGAAAGCCAGATTTAGTTGATACAAGGTGTTGAATATGTTCTCAAGCTTTCTAAAATAGATTTTTCTTTTTGTTTACACCTGACTGTACTATGGACTTACTTCCAACTCTTCACTGTAGGATCACCCCTCACAATTTTAAGATTCTATAAAGTGGACTGGAGAGAGAGCATGGAGGTAGGGCATTTGCCTTGCATGCAGAAAAATGGTGGTTCAAACCCCGTGCCTGCCAGGAGTGATTTCTGAACATAGAGCCAAGAGTAATCCCTGAGAGCTGGCGGGTGTGACCCAAAAAGAAAAACAAAAACATTCCATAAAGTGCTATTATCTGTGTTGATGTAGAGCACACTATTTGCTATTCTATTGCTCCAGTTTCTGCATTCTAACATCCTGCTGGAATATTAATTGGACATTCTGAAGACATTTTTCCACTCATTTCAGCATGAATTTCTATTCTTGGAGAAGATATAGAAATTTATGAGTGTATAATGGACTCAGTCTAACCCTTAATGTAAAGCAAAGTCAGTTCCTTGAAAAGTAAAATGAGAGCCACAATCTCTATGCAAAATACCATAACAATTGGTGGGACACTGTATGTCCATGAGGAATAGCTTTGGAATGTTATTGATGTAGAAATAAAGGCAGATACCTAAGTCTGAATCTCTACCCCAATAAAAACAAATCTGCTTCTTCCCAGATCATAAGTAGAATGCAATAAATATATCTCCATGATTCTTTTTATGCATTATTCCCAAAGAATTGATATCATTGTGAGAACTCAGTGTTGTTCTCTAATCATAGGAGACTGGTTTCTCAGAGTCACTTTGCCTTGTGAGTAGAAATTCAGGTAGATTAAAATTCCTAGTCATCAAAATACAAAATGGAACTAATATATTCCTGAAAAAAAAAAAACACCCCATCAAGCACAATCAGAAAACCTGTTCCAGAAGCCACTGAACTCTGCTGGAACTCAGATGTCAGCACCCCTATCTGCCTGTCTTCTGTGCTGTGCTCCATTTTCGGCCTGAATTCATCCTGTGTATGGCTCATCTGTGGACGGCTCGCCTTCCCTGGAGCTTTCCCTGGAGGTGAGTTTACAAGACCAGAAAGGGTGGGGCAGAGGAGCACGGCCACTCTGCTTCGCTTCCTGGCCATGCACATCATTTGGCCAATGAATACAACCACAACACGTAGAAAAACCCACAATACAAGTGTGACAATGGGGAAACAAAGCAGGCCAGTGCCAGACATAGAGAATGACGATGGCAACTCTGATGACTTGAAGATAATCAACCAACTAGTCAATCTCTCAGATAAGGAGTTTAGAGTCGCAATATGGAAGATGTTAAAAGAACTCAAAGAAAGTATAGAAGAGAACATTAATAAGAATCAAGAGAATATGAAGATAGAAATCAGAAAACTACAAACTGAAATTTCAGGTCAAATAACAGGTCTGAAAAACTCAGTAGATGAATTGAAGAAAAACATGGTTGAGCTTTCCCATGGGTTAACAGCAGCTGAGGATAGAATTAGTACACTGGAAGATGAGATGAATAACAATTCCATACAGCAGAAGAAATTGGAAAAAAGCCTTAAAGCAAATGATCAAACAATGGAAAAATTACTCAAAGAATGGGAACAGATGAAAATAGAAGTCTATGATAAGCTCAACAGAAACAACTTAAGAAACACTGGAGTCCCTGAGACCGAGAAAAAAATCTCCAGGAAGAATCAACAGTCAGGACCATCATTAAAAGAAACTACCAGAGCTAATGAATACATGCGATCAAATCCTGCAAGCCCGAAGAGTACCAAGTAAAAGAGTCCCCAGAAAAAAAACACCCCAAGACACATCTTAGTCACAATGATGAAACCCACAGATAGAGACAGAATTCTGGAAGCAGCAAGATCGAAAAGAGAAATTACATTCAAGGGAACATCTTTGAGATTTACTGCAGACCTGTCACCAGAAACACTCAAGGCCAGAAGTTAGTGGTGGGACATAGTGACAAAACTCAATGAAATAAATGTTTCACCTAGAATACTGCACCCAGCAAAACACACTTTCAGGTTTGAAGGAACAATACATGGTTTCACAGACAAACAAAAGCTCAGAAACTTTACATATTCAAAACTATTCTTAAAAGAAAAACTGAATGGCCTACTTTAAGACAAGACTGACCAACAGACACACCAAACTTCGACATAAAGATGGCACTAGCGTCCAGGACAATTCTTTCTCTCAATGTCAATGGACTAAATGCACCAGTCAAGAGACACAGAGTGGCTAAAGGGATCAAAAAGCTCAATTCAACCTTCTTCTGCCTATAAGAAACGCACCTCACATACCCTGCTCATGGATTGGCAGGATTAACATCATCCAAATGGCAATACTCCCCAAGGCATTATACAGATTCAATGCTATCCCTCTAAAGATACCCATGACATTCTTCAAAGAAGTGGATCAGGCACTTTTGAAATTCATTTGGAACAATAAACACCCTAGAATAGCTAAAGCAATCATTGGGAAAAAGAATATGGGAGGAATTACTTTCCCCAACTTTAAACTTTACTACAAAGCAATAGTTATCAAAACAGCATGGTATTGGAATAAGGACAGACCCTCAGATCAGTGGAATAGGCTGGAATACTCAGAAAATGTTCCCCAGACATACAATCACCTAATTTTTGATAAAGGAGCAGGAAATCCTAAATGGAGCAAGGAAAGCCTCTTCAACAAGTGGTGTTGGCACAACTGGCTAGCCACTTGCAAAAAATTAAATTTAGACCCCCAGCTAACATCATGTACGAAGGTAAAATCCAAATGGATTAAAGACCTCGATATCAGACCCCAAACCATAAGATATATAGAACAACACATAGGCAAAACTCTCCAGGACATTGAGACTACAGGCATCTTCAAGGAGGAAACTGCACTCTCCAAGCAAGTGAAAGCAGAGATTAACAGATGGGAATATATTAAGTTGAGAAGCTTCTGCACCTCAAAGGAAATAGTGCCCAGGATACAAGAGCCACCCACTGAGTGGGAGAAACTATTCACCCAATACCCATCAGATAAGGGGCTAATCTCTAAAATATACAAGGCACTGACAGAAATGTACAAGAAAAAAACATCTAATCCCATCAAAAAATGGGGAGAAGAAATGAACAGACACTTTGACAAAGAAGAAATACAAATGGCCAAAAGACACATGAAGAAATGCTCCACATCACTAATCATCAGGGAGATGCAAATCAAAACAACGATGAGATACCACCTCACACCCCAGAGAATGGCACACATCACAAAGAATGAGAACAAACAGTGCTGGCGGGGATGTGGAGAGAAAGGAACCCTTATCCACTGCTGGTGGGAATGCCATCTAGTTCAACCTTTATGGAAAGCAATATGGAGATTCCTCCAAAAACTGGAAATCGAGCTCCCATACGATCCAGCTATACCACTCCTAGGAATATACCCTAAGAACACAAAAATACAATACAAAAATCCCTTCCTTACACCTATATTCATTGCAGCACTATTTACCATAGCAAGACTCTGGAAACAACCAAGATGCCCTTCAACAGACGAATGGCTAAAGAAACTGTGGTACATATACACAATGGAATATTATGCAGCTGTCAGGAGAGATGAAGTCATGAAATTTTCCTATACATGGATGCACACAGAATCTATTATGCTGAGTGAAATAAGTCAGAGAGAGAGAAAAACGCAGAATGGTCTCACTCATCTATGGGTTTTAAGAATAATGAAAGACATTCTTGCAATAATAAATTTCAGACACAAAAGAGAAAAGAGCTGGAAGTTCCAGCTCACCTCAGGAAGCTCACCACAAAGAGTGATGAGATTAGTTAGAGAAATAACTACATTTTGAACTGTCCTAATATTGAGAATGTATGAGGGAAATGCAGAGCCTGTTTAGAGTACAGGCAGGGGTCGGGTGGGGAGGAGGGAGATTTGGGACATGGGTGATGGGAATGTTGCACTGGTGATGAATGGTGTTCCTTTTATGACTGAAACCCAAACACAATCATGTATGTAATCAAGGTGTTTAAAAAAAAAAAAAGAAACGCACCTGAATACTCAGAACAAATATAGACTCAAAATAAAAGGCTGGAGAAAAATCATCCAAGCAAGCAACACCCATAAAAAAGCTGAAGTGGCCATACTAATATCAGATGATGCAAACTTTATACTTAGGAAAGTTGTAAGGGACAAAGATGGACATTTTTTATTAATTAAGGGATACATACAGCAGGAAGAAATCACTCTCCTAAACATATATGCACCGAATGAGGGGCCAGCAAAATATTTAATACAATTTTTGACAAATCTAAAAAATAATATCAATAACAACACAATAATTGTGGGAGATCTCAACACGGCATTGTCGAAACTTCACAGTTCAACCAGACTGAAACCCAACAAGAATATACTAGACCTGAAAAGAGAAACAGAAGAAAGAGGTCTAGTAGATATATACAGGACACTCCACCCCCAGAAGCCTGAATACACATTCTTCTCTAATGTACATGGGACATTCTCCAGGATAGACTACATACTAGCACATAAAACATACCTCCATAATATCAAGAGGATAAAAATTTTGCAGGCTACCTTCGCTGACCACAAGGCCCTGAAATTATATGTGAACTACAAAGGGACACAGAAGAAAAACTTTAATACCTGGAAGTTAAACAGCCTAATACTGAATAACCAGTGGGTTCGAGATGAAATCAAAGAGGAAATCAAAACCTTCCTAGAAACAAATGACAATGGAGACACAAACTATCGGAACCTATGGGACACAGCAAAAGTGGTACTGAGAGGAAAATTTATAGCTTTGCAAGCACACATCAGGAAAGAAGAAGGAGAATACCTGAATAGCTTAATGTCGCAGCTCATAGAATTAGAAAGTACTCAACAAAAGGACCCAAAAATAGGGAGACAGAAGGAAATAACAAAGCTGAGAGTAGAAATCAATGAAGTAGAAACCCGAAAAACAATCCAAAAGATCAACGAAAGCAGAAGTTGGTTCTTCGAAAAAATAAACAAGATTGATAGACCTCTGGCAAAACTAACAAAAAAATAGAGAGAGAGAGAAAATTGATAACTCATATTAGGAATGAAAAAGGAGAGATCACTACTGATATGGTAGAGATCCAAAGGGTAATCAGAAACTACTTTGAGAAACTCTATGCCACTACAAATGAAAACCTGGAAGAAATGGATAAATTTTTGGAATCTTGTAATCTTCCACGGTGGAATGAAGAGGATGTAGCATATCTAAACACCCCCATCACTATTGAGGAAATTAAGACAGTAATCAAATATCTACCCAAAAATAAAAGTCCAGGCCCAGATGGATTTACTAATGAATTCTTTCAAACCTTTCAAGAGGAACTTCTACTAATCCTGGCAAGACTCTTTAATGAAATTGAAAAAACAGGAACACTTCCAAATAGCTTTTATGACGTCAACATCACCATGATACCTAAACCAGACAGAGATGCTACCAAAAAAAAAATTACACACCAATATCGCTGATGAATGCAGATGCAAAGATCCTCAACAAAATCCTGGCAAATACAATTCAATGCCTCATTAAGAAGATCATCCACTATGATCAAGTAGGTTTCATTCCAGGAATGCAAGGATGGTTTAACATCCGTAAATCTATCAACATAATACACAACACCAACAACAAGAAAAATAGAAATCACATGATCATATCAATAGACACAGAGTAAGCATTTGATAAGGTTCAACACCCATTCTTGATCAAAACTCTCAGTAAGATGGGAATGGAAGGAACCATTCTCAATATAGTTAAGGCCATCTACCACAAGCCAGAGGCAAATATTGTCCTCAATGGAGAAAAACTGAAAGTCTTTCCTCTAAATTCTGGCACAAGACAAGGCTGTCCTCTCTCACCACTCCTATTCAACATAGCACTGGAAGTACTTGCTATAGCGATTAGGCAAGAAAAAGATATCAAGGGAATCCAGATAGGAAAGGAAGAAGTCATGCTTTCGCTGTTTGCAGATGACATGATACTCTACCTAGAAAAACCTAAAGTCTCTACAAAAAGCTTCTAGAAACAGTACACTCAAATAGCAAGGAGCCAAGCTATAAAATTAACACACAAAAATCAATGGCCTTCCTATACACCAATAGTAATAAGGAAGAAATGGACATTAAGAAAACAACCCCAATCACAATGGTGCCACACAAAGTCAAATATCTTGGAATCAACTTCACAAAAAATGTGAAGGACCTATACAAAGAAAACTATAAAACTTTGCTCCAAGAAATAAGAGAGGACACGCAGAAATGGAAGCACATACACTGCTCATGGATTGGCAGGATTAACATCATCCAAATGGCAATACTCTCCAAAGCATTGTACAGATTTAATGTGATCCCTCTAAAGATACCCATGACATTCTTCAAAGAAGTGGATCAGGCACTTTTGAAATTCATTTGGAACAATAAACACCCTAGAATAGCTAGAGCAATCATTGGGAAAAAGAATATGGGAGGAATTACTTTCCCCAACTTTAAACTGTACTACAAAGCAATAGTTATCAAAACAGCGTGGTATTGGAATAAGGACAGGCCCTCAGATCAGTGGAGTAGGCTTGAATACTCAGAGAATGTTCCCCAGACATACAATCACCTAATTTTTGATAAAGGAGCAAGAAATCCTAAATGGAGCAAAGAAAGCCTCTTCAACAAGTGGTGTTGGCACAACTGGCTAGCCACTTGCAAAAAATTACACTTAGACCCCCAGCTAACATCATATATGAAGGTTAAAATCCAAATGGATTAAAGACCTCGATATCAGACCCAAAACCATAAGATATATAGAACAACACGTAGGTAAAACACTCCAGGTCATTGAGAGTACAGGCATCTTCAAGGAGGAAACTGCACTCTCCAAGCAAGTGAAAGCAGAGATTAACAGATGGGAATATATTAAGCTGAGAAGCTTCTGCACCTCAAAGGAAATAGTGCCCAGGATACAAGAGCCACCCACTGAGTGGGAGAAACTATTCACCCAATACCCATCAGATAAGGGGCTAATCTCCAAAGTATACAAGGCACTGACAGAACTTTACAAGAAAAAACATCTAATACCATCAAAAAATGGGGAGAAGAAATGGACAGACACTTTGACAAAGAAGAAATACAAATGGCCAAAAGACACATGAAGAAATGCTCCACATCACTAATCATCAGGGAGATGCAAATCAAAACAACTATGAGTTACCACCTCACACCCCAGAGATTGACACACATCACAAAGAATGAGAACAAGCTGTGTTGGTGGGGATGTGGAGAGAAAGGAACTCTTATCCACTGCTGGTGGGAATGCCGTCTAGTTCAACTTTTTGTTTTGTTTTGTTTTTGCTTTTGTTTTTGGGCCACACCCTGTGACGCTCAGGGGTTACTCCTGGCTATGCGCTCAGAAGTTGCTCCTGGCTCCTTGGGGGACCATATGGGATGCTGGGGGATCGAACGGAGGTCCGTCCTAGGCTAGCGCAGGCAAGGCAGGCACCTTACCTCCAGCGCCACCGCCCGGCCCCTCAACTTTTATGGAAAGCAATATGGAGATTCCTCCAAAAACTTGAAATTGTGCTCCCATACATTCCAGCTATACCACTCCTAGGAATATACCCTAGGAACACAAAAATACAATACAAAAATCCCTTCCTTACACCTATATTCATTGCAGCACTATTTACCATAGCAAGACTCTGGAAACAGCCAAGGTACCCTTCAACAGATGAATGGCTAAAGAAACCATGGTACATATACACAATGGAGTATTATGCAGCTGTCAGGAGAGATGAAGTCATGAAATTTTCCTATAAATGGATGTACATGGAATCTATTATGCTGAGTGAAATAAGTCAGAGAGAGCAAGATGCAGATTGGTCTCACTCATCTATGGGTTTTAAGAAAAATGAAAGACATTCTTGCAATAATAACTTTCAGACACAAAAAAGAAAAGTGCTGGAAGTTACAGCTCACGTCATGATGCTCACCACAAACATGGATGAGTTTAGTTAAAGAAATAACTATGTTTTGAACTATCCTAATAAAGAGAATGGACGAGGGAAATAGAAAGTCTGTCTAGAGTACAGGTGGGGGTTGGGTGGGGAGGAGGGAGATTTGGGACATTGGTGATGGGAATGTTGCACTGGCGATGGGTGGTATTCTTTACATTACTGAAACCCAAACACAATCTTGTATGTAATGAAGTTGTAAAAAATATAAAATTTATATAAAAAAGAAAACCTGTTCCAAAAATCAGAATTCTAGAATACAAATGTATATATACTATTAAGTCTACATAAAAAGAGGAGTCAAAAGTGTATATGTACACAACTCTATGTGCACACACTCTTAAATATAACCATACATGTCAATATGTATAAATACATAATATTAAGAAGATTGGATGTCATGCTGATTGCCTGCAACAGGAGTCAGAGGAGTTGAATAATACTAAGGTGAAGGTAGAGTCTTTGCTATATGATCCCAGACCTTGACACTGAGGTGACCGAAGCAAAGCTCCAAAGACTAGATACAACAGACGTGCTAGAGAACTAAAAGAAAAAAATATTTTTCTCTTCTTATAAGAAAAATAATGATATCAAAAAAGCTGCCAAGTTTCAGTTATCAAATCCGTGTTTGAGAAGAGAGACACTCAGAAATGCCATGAGATCTTTCACATGGGCAATCATTCCTGAGGCAGAAACTCCCTTATGAACGGGATATCCATTGACCAAATGTGCAGTATAAGTGTTGGCTTAGAGGTATTTGAGCAGATGAATTACCAGGTTTTGAATTGAAAATAGAACACAAATTATGAGGAGAAGGTGCTGAGAATTAGTGTGTCACTAATAAGAAATAACAAGTGACACTGAACAAGTGTGTCTTATTTTACTTATGCATATACAAGGTGAAAACTGAGACAAAGGCCATGTGAAAATATGCTAGAATAAATTGGTCTGAGGAGGTATTAGTTGGTGGCTGATCTGTGGTGGAACCCACAGAGGCAGTTGCTGAGTCCTCTGTCAGCACTACCAAGTTAAAAACATGCATATCAATAGAGACCTATCGAGGCCATCTCTTCAAACCTGCCGATTCCAGTGTAATTGAACCTGTTCATATTTTCATGTCTCAGTATGAATTGAGTCTAAATAACTTAACCATGAAGGCCATGACTTGCATCTCCATGACCCAGGACTTGCAGCAACTCCCCCTATATATATAATGACCATAAGGGGCAGTAGCAAGTCATTGGGTGAAGAAGCCCAATGAATCTGGGTGTGTCAGGGCATAGGATGGAAATGTCCAGAGTGGCTGTTTTTAGTAGCCAAGCTCAGACCTAAACAAAATAGTTTGCATTTTAATGACACTTGTCAACAAATTCTGTCATTTTTATCATCTGAAACTGGTAGGAATTGCCTGTTTTTCTGAAAAAAATTCAAACTTTTCAGGGCCACATAAATAATTCTGTGAAAATGTGGTCATTTCCACAGTTTTTTCTGGCTCCTCTAGGATCTGAAATTTTTAGTGTTGTGTATGTAAACATTTCCATGGGATTATTATGTTACTGATCTTACCTTGATTGGTGATTGTGCCCTACCTTAGGGTGTGACCTGGCATTCTGATCCCACCCTAGGGTGGTACCTGATTCGGATGTATAAAAGCAATTGTCTGTGGAAGGCAGGGGCTTTTTTCTGGGGCTGATTCTGGGGCTTTGGCTTCAGCCTTATCCATGGAATAAAACTGATATCTTCAGAAACCTGACTGCCTGTTAGCTTTATACCCGCCGCACCTTAGAACAGCTGGATGAGCAGGGTGGCAGACCTGTGCTCCAAGCTGAAGGAGAAAGACCTCATCCTCCATTTCTCCATCAGTCAGCCCCATAAAGGACTGACTTGCAGAAGTTGGTATTGGTGTGTGTTTGTGTGTGTGTGTGTGTGTGTGTGTGTGTGTGTAGGGTGTCTGTCCTTCTGTCTGTGTTAAAGGGATTGAGGATCTCAAAAAATTTAAGGTGGACTGGGGAACTGATGCAGACTACTGGCAAGGATGTGATGGTGATCAGACCTTATGATACAAAGATTAGGTGACCACAAGCAGTGCTTGTGATACCCAGGTCAGGACTCAGTGATACTCAGTCTCAGAAGTAGTGAATCAAAATAAACAAAAATCAATAAGAGAAAATTAATTGTCTATTGGAGAGACACTGTGCTTGAGTTATCACAGTAAAAGCTGATCTTCTAGGCTGAGATTTCTGGATCCTTCTTAGGAAGGGGTCAGGCAGTCTTCTTGCCCTGCTGAAAGTTTCAGCATCAACCCCTCATCCAACCTTCTCTGGCATTCAAACAGTCCAACTTCTCTACTAATCTTGGAGAGATGTCAAGTGCTGAGTCATCCCAGTTCCATAGCACCTGGGCACGCAGCATAATATGCAGCCACATGATCTCTCCACATTTCATAGTACTTAAAATTTGAGCCACATAGAAAACTACTAAGCTCAATGAATGAATGAATGAATGAATGCAATAGCACAGAAGGCTCAATTAGCACCTACCATACTCAGTAAATCTTCAGGCAATGATTTCCGGAACATCAGTGTAAAATATATGTTGTAATAAGCAATATTGAGCAATTTATATGGTACATGATAAAAGGACAGGCATGGAACCATTAATTCTGAGCTCTCTATATCTAGGCTGAAAGAATAGGTACTTTCCTCAGACTGTTTCCTTGACCCCAAGAGTAATACAAGGTTAAAGAATCTGTTACTGACTCAGGTTCTATTTCCCAGCACCACATATGGTTCTCCAAGCACCACCAGGCATCACTCCTGAGCACAGAGCCATGGATAGTTCATGAGTTACCTTGCACCAAAATGGGGAAAAATGAATATTTACTTACTTGGATGATTATTATCTTTATGTACTGTGGCTTTAGGCATGTCCCAGGTTGGTCCTTGGGTACTAATCCATTTCATATCAGTGGTAGTTTCATATCATAGAGAAAGTTCTGTGGTAAAGTTTTACTTCTTAATAGATACAGAGAAAATGGTAATTCCTACTCTTTGACCTTTAAATCAAGATTTAGAATCTGATTCCTGGGACAATCTCCCCAGACTGAGTAATCCACTATACTTTGTCCCCATAACCAAAATAAATGGACACCAGAGGATAGTAAACAACTTGGAACAGCTTCTTGGCTGATTCAGGGCAACTGGGGTCTAGCTTGAAAGGAGATGGAGTGTTCAGAAATTCTACTATTTAGTTAACAGCCCAAGGGACATAGTATGCATTTCTATGGCATAGTATTCCTAATTCTGGTGCGCAAACTCAGCCTACATGTATCTCTAATTGGAATCTTGTATAAAATCGCCATTTTCTCAGAAACAGATTCAAACATTTCAGGCCCAACACAGCTCAATTCTACTGAAACATGTTCCTGTTCAAACAGTTCTGATCATTATGGTAACAGTTTTCACTGAATCTAATTGGATCTGAATCCCATTAGAAGAATAATCTCTATCTAGTAGAAGCAATATATTGTTCGTTCCCCTTTGCTTAAAACAACAGTGAGGATTCTCTTTGTCCTTTACTTGACTTAATAAAAGATATATATTTTATTCCATGTAATATATATCCCAAAACTGAAGAAAACTGTATGTAGGGAGAAAAACTTACAGTTTAACTCCTATTTAATTGTTTTACACTCAGTTACTTTTCTAAACACATATGTTAATGTCCCAAACCATATACCTAGGTACACAATTTACAACCTACTCAGAACCTCATGGGTTCTTGGAAGAGACATTGAACAGCAGGTTGGCACTGTGGTCTAATTTATCCTCCTAATGTGTCTCTTGGGTCTGTGCTCTTTTCTGAAGCCAGACACCACAGCAGTAGTCCTGTGCCTGAGTCATTTACATTCCAGTAACTCTCTCCCTGAGGAGATAAAAGGGGAACAGGAGGGGCTCAACCTCAGGCAACTGGATCAGGAACTTCCCCTATGTCCTGGACTCAGCTTCTCCTGGGCCTCCTGGCTCACTACACAGGTGATGTGTCCAAGCTCACAGTACCTCAGAGTCAGCATTCTGGAATCTCTCAACACCCTCACTCTGAGCTCAGCTTGGTAATGATTATAGAATGCTCAGTACCCTGAGTAGGATATATGTTGGATTGGTGGACTCCCACAGAATTACTATAGGTAATTAAAGGAGAGTCTCTTCAGAACTGACATCTCCTCTCTCTTGCAGGTTTTGTTACTTGTTATGAGCTAAATTCAGCACCCTTGCTGACTGTGACCCTGAAAGAGGAGCCAGAGTTACATGCAGGGGGAACAACATGGAAAGTTATACTGTTCAATGGTACTAACAGAAGCCAGGCTAGGCACCTCTGTTAGTCATCTCTTGTCAGCAACTGGCTCTTGGGGATCCCTTACTGCTTCTCTGGCTCAAGTTCAGGGGACACAGCCACCCTGACCATTAACATGCACAAAAGAGGTTGAAGCTGATTATTACTGTCATGTATGGGAAAGTAGTACTGGAGCTAACAGTGATGTAGACAGATGAGAAACTGAGGCACAAACCTCTTCCCCATCTGTATCACACTGTCCTCCAGGCCCAAGAGCTCTATAGATCTAGTAATGAACTTGGTCTAGCCCTGATTCAAGATGGGAGATTTTTTACAGCTGCTTTATTAGATGTGAACATGCATAAACATATCACATATTTTTATACAGACAGATATACATGAATTCATACAAGTTGTGAGAATATTAGAGCATGAAAACAAGATGATCTGGGATCAAATCTAGACATTGACACCTATAAGTCTCTCTACAAATTGAACCACATCCCTAGCCTCCTCCTCTTTTATTTTCTCTTTTTACTTCCTTTTGTTTCTTCTTAATCTTTCTCTTCTTTTTCTTCTCCCTCTTCTTCCTCCTCTTCTTATTCTTTATCTTCTTCCTCTTCTTCCTCTCTTTGTTTCTCCTCCTCTTCTTTTTATTTGTCTTCTTTCCCTCTTTCTTCTTCTTCCTCTTCTTTCTTCCTCCTCGTCCTCTATTCACTATTCCTCCAACTCCTCTTATTATTATTCTCTTTCTGGGCCTCTGGGCCTTCAATGATTCCTATGTTGTTTCTGTTGAGTTTATCAAAGATTTCTATTTTCATCTGTTCACATTCTTTGAGTAATTTATTCATTATCTGATCATTTGCTTGAAGGTTCTTTTCCAATTTCTTCTGCTGTATGGAATTGTAACGCATCTCATCCTCGAGCTCACTGACCCCATCCTCAGCTGCTGTTACTCCATTGGAGAGGCTTTCCATTGAGGTTTTCACTTCATCTACTGAGTTTTTCAGACCTGTTATTTCAGTATGAAATTTTCAGATTTCTAACTTCATATCCTCTTGATTCTTATTTGTGTTCCATTCAACTTGATTTATGCTTTTTTTGAGCTTCTTGAACATCCTCCACATTTTTTCTCTAAACAACTTATCTGAGAGGATATCAGGATGATTGGTACTTTTTGGGTCATCAGAGCTGCCAGCTTCATTCTCTATACATGGTGTTGTCTTGAATAGTTTCCCCATTGCCATGCTTGTAGTGTGGTTTTTACTATGTGCTGTGATGGAGTTCATGAGTTAGAAGATTCTCCTATGGCTCCACCCATATAGGGTGGGACAGCTTACTGGGTGTAGGGCCCTGAAGAGATTATGTTCGCTGGCATCTTCTTGGCTGCCTCATGCAAAAAAGCATAAGATGGAAGGTTCTCCAAACTCAGATTAGGAATGTATTAGAGATAGGTACAAGCATAGAATTATTACAATTGTATACTACTTGTATATGAGGTTAACAGATCTATTAAACATGGGATGCTGAACTTGTAGTAATACCTATAATGAACTGATTGAAATGTGTACTTAGTGAAACAATGGACAATTTAGATGCTACAAAAATAAATAGAGGTAAACTTGAGTCAAGAAATAAGTATTCCCGTTAGGCAATATGGCATGTAGGTATTCTACCCAGTTTTGGTTCCTGGTATCATATTGTCCCTTGTGCATTACCTGGTCCAGGCCCATTGCATTGCACTCCTCCCCAAACAACTGCCCATTTGAGACCTCCAGAACCTCCAGAGTGATCCAGCTATCCCTATCACCAAGAGACCACAGCATTATTGCATGCTAGGTGCTTTTGCACTAAACAAACTATCTCTATAGGCCAAGAATTGCAGGGAACACCACCTCAAGCACCTCCTGGACACAGTATCACCCCCCAAAATGCTGAATTTGATTAATCTATAATGAAAACTTTTCTTCCTCTCTATAGTGAAAACTTTAAAATATGAAACGGAAAGATTAGTCACAAACACAGTAACACAAGCATATTTATTTACAGGACAACTTAATTCAGCCTAAATGTATTGAATCAATGGCACTGTTTAAGAAAAGATAAAAGTGAGTTCAGTAGTTAGAGTTTTTTGGGTTTTTTTTTCCTTTGTTGGTTAGTTGGTTTTTCAGCCACATCCGGTGATGCTCAAGGGTTACTCCTGGCTACGTGCACGCTATGTGCTCAGAAATCACTCCTGGCGTGGGGGACCATCTGAGACACTGGGGGATCATCTGTGGTTCATCCGAGGCAAGACAGACACCTTACCATTTGCACTACCGTTCTAGCCCCAGTAGAGTTTTTATTTTAAAAATAAACAATGACTACAGATATACTGATATACAATGACTACGGATATACTGAAAAAGAAGAAAATATACAAATTTTGAAAAAACAATATTATGAACAACTTTTAATGATGGTACTTTAATGAATTAGTTAATCAAATAAATACAAATAATAAATGTTAAAAATAAAATGGGTCTTCAAATATTCAAAACAAAAGAAAAATGAAGAAACTTGGAGGCATCTTATTACCTAACTTGAGTTTGTATTATAAAGCCATAGTGATCAAAACTGTATGGCCTTGGAACAAATACAGGCTTTCAGACCAATGGTCAGAGAAGAATATGTAATGACAAACCCCAAGTATATTGTCAAATAATTTTTGACCAAGGAGCCAACAACATGAAATGGGATAAAAACTATCTCTTCAAAATGTGGTGGTGGACAATTAGATAACCACTTTATCCAAAGATGAATCCATATCTCACTTCTTACACAAAGGTCAACTCAAAGTTGACTTTGAGATCAGACTGGAATCTATAAAGTATATTGAAGAAAACAGAAGCAGGACACTCCAAACCTAGACCTTAAAGGAATCTTCAATGACATGAATCCAATAGTAACAGCTATGCAGTGCTCCTCAAAATTTTTAAACAGGGTGCCAATTCACTGTCCCTCAGAACGTTGGAGCACCAGACTATAGTAAAAACAAAAACTATGAACAAATTCTATGCACACTGCATATATCATTCTTTGAAGTAAAGAACCAAAACAAAAACAAATACAATATGTGGCCCGTGGGCCAAAGTTTGAGGACCACTGAATGCTGCGGACTGTTTTATCCTGATGAGATAAAAAAAATTCCTAAGCATAACCTTAGTGAGTTCATTTTCTCACTGGAGTCAAGCGGGAGCGCGAAGAATTGAATATGGAATAATGAATTATGAAATATGAAATAAATGAGACCACACAGAATGCATGGGGACTTGCGTCTAGAAAGACGAAGACAAATTTATTTTTTGAGCTGGGTAGCTTTTAAGGGTTGAGCTTTGGAATGCGGGGTGTAATTTTTGACATCAAATAAAGTGGGAGATGGTTAGGGAAACAGAATGAAAGAGGTGGCTAAAATTTGCATATTAAAGAACCGATACTGAAGTTGAAAGGGCAGTTTTTGTTGTGGGTTAGCTTTGTTTTGGGTAAGTAGGAGAAACCAGGTAATTTTCAGGGAAGTGGGAAGAGAGAGAAATGTTTTAGAGTTTTTGGGGAAAACTGAAAATTGTTTTACTATGAGCTAAGTTTTGGGAAAAAACATGATCTTGGCGCCAAGGTAGCAGAGATCAGAGAGCTGGTCAGTGAGAGACTTTTGGCGAGATTTGTACTGTGCTTCTTTGTTAGAATGAATTATAGAGGCCTGATTTCTAATAATGGTCAAAAATAAAGAGAGAGATAGTTACAACCACGTTTTAGAATTATGGCCAAACAATCCACGCAAAGGGTCAACTGATTTGACTGCTCTAAGTGGGACTTTTTGGCAAATAATTCTTTTTCAGGAGTGCAACCCTTTGATGTGTGTGCCCTTCCTGAGTGGGGTGAAACAACTGAATATAGAATTAATTGGAGCTACATGAAATTAAAGTTTCTGGTTGGTAAATGAGACATGGACCAAAACTAAAAGACAGCTACCTGAATGAGAGCAAATATTTTCAGTCAACACATCAAATAAAGGGTAGATTTCAAGGATATACAAAGTACTCACAAATATTAATCCCACAAAGCATACAAATCTCATCAAAAAATAGGAAAGGGAAATGAATAGACATCTCTCTGAAGAAGACAAATAAATGGCCAGTAGGCACATGAAAATATTCTCATCATCTCATTTTATTAAGGAAATCCAAATCAAGACAACAGTGAGATATCATATATCAGTGATAATGACACATTTTTATTTTGGCCACGCCATTTTGATGCTGAGGGGTTACTCCTGGCTAAGCCCTCAGAAATTGTCCCTGGCTTGGGGGGAACCATATGGGACGCTGGGGGATCGAACCAAGGTCACAATCTTTCCTTGGCTAGTGCTTGCAAGGCAGACACCTTACCTCTAGCGCCACCTCACTGGCCCCACATATCATTTTTTTATACTGGGAACAATCTGTGTTGTTGGGTTTTGTGCTGAAAAAGGAGCTTTCATTCACTGCTGATGGGAATATTGTCTGGTTCAATACCTATGCAAAACAATTATAGAGGATTCTCAGTAAACTCAGAATTGAACTACCATTTGATCCAGCAAACACACACTCTATATGCAGTACTGAAAAACATCACTCTAAATGATGTGTACTAACCACTATGCATTACAAAACTCAATAAAATAGCTAAGATTTGGAATTAGCCTAGGTTTCTAATAACAGGTGAATGGATCATGAAGATGTAATACACATAATCAATGGAACAATACATAGCAATAAAGAATGAAAAATCATACAATTAATTGCAAAATAGATAGAACTATAAGATATAATGTTAAATGAAGTAAGCCAGGAGCAAAATGGTAAATGGAGGTTGATATTCATTGTGGTATTTAGAGTAACTGCATGAAGGAATGCATAACAAACAAATTCCACAGAAACTGGGTGATTTGTCAAATCACCTCTGGCAGTTCTAAGTACAAATAAACATGTTCATAATTTTATTTTTCCATGGGAATAAGTTTATAAAACCAAGTCCAGATTTACTATTGGCATTGGCAAGGTCAATAGAGAAAAAAAATCTAATTCTCGCCTTTTGGCACCACCTATGAATCAGAAACTTACCTTCTAAGCCCTGTGATTGGAATTTACCATTTACCCAGGACTTCCCAGCATCTCCCACTACACAGAATGACCACCAAGGGGCAGCAGAGAATTACTGGGTAAATCAAATGGAACTGGTGTGAGTCAGGGTTTACAAAGGGTTTAAATTGCAGTAGGATTGAAATGTCCAGGGTAATGGGCTTAGTAACCAATATCATACAAAATAGCATTCGTTTTTTTCCTGGCACTTAATTCATTTCATCAGTGAGCAAATGTGGTCCTATCCACAACATTCCTAGATCCTCTGGGATATGAAATTGAGTTTTAGCATGTGGTTTGTGTGTGTGTGTGTGTGTGTGTGTGTGTGTGTGTGTGTGTGTGTGTGTGTGCTTGGAGTGGTTCATGGTGCTGGTGCATGTGCAGTGAGGTGCATGAGATTCCAAAGACATTCTCAGGAGGCCTGGGTTAATTAGTGGCCTCTTCACAAAGATGTTATGACTTGTGGTGCAGAGACTGACTGGACAGAGTACAGTGCAGTGCTTGAGGGGGTCAATGATGCTCAGTCTGAGAACATGGGTGCTGAAAATGTAATATAATTGGTTGCATCCAAGTCTGAATCTAATAAGCAAAAAGAGATTCACCATCTATCAAGATTAATATTTTACTCACCTTTGATATTTCCTAACAATGAGGGGTCTCTATCCTCTACTTGAATCAAGTAATGGAGGATGATTTTTGTTCTTTTATGTATTTTTCTAAAAATGAAGGAAATCATTTATAAATACATGATAAAAAAGAATTTTTATCATATAAGGCTGACTTTATATCAATATACCAGTTATGTCTTATGAAAACATGATCTGTCAATGTCATAAATCACACAACTTTGAATACAACATGTTCACAGTCTATGCAAAATCTCATTGAGTTTCAGAGGACCCACAAAGAAGCATGTGGGGACTGTAGGTTCAGCCCCTCTCATTTATGAGTCAATTACTCTAGACCAGGGGTCTTCAAACTTTTTAAAGTGGGGGGCTTGATTACGGTCCCATAGAGAGCTGGAAGGCCAGACTATATGAGCTACTAATTCCTACTCACACTGCACATATCTTATATAAATAAAATGAAAACCATTTATAAATAAACAGATCACACACCCGTATTTCAATGGGAACTGTAGGCCTGCTTTTGGCTAATGAGATGGTCAATGTCCAGTTCCATATTTGTCACTGCCAGCCGTAACAAGTGATGCAAATGGATATCAGTTAATCTTGATCTGGTTGGAGATTTCAGATGTTTTATTCTTGAAAAAGTCTGTTCACAGACATAAGTGCTACCAAAGATGGTTACCATTTTGAGTGCATGGTTCCTGATATTTGGATATGTCTCAGAGGGAAGAGATGCATAGAAATTCAAAAGGTTACTTGACTTAAATGCGTCTTTCAGAGAGTCACAATTCTGCAGTTCAGCCAGTTCCATTTGGTAACCTGTAAGGACATTTTCGATCTCAACAGAAAATGTGTTACGAAAAAGTTGTATGTCCTGTTCATGGAGATGAAGCTCTTTGAATCTAAATTGAAACTCCTTTTGCAACAATTCTAGTGAAGCCAGACATATTTCCTTTGGGAATGCAACCAATGGTTTGTCTGCTGACAGGTTTTGAGTTGTTGGAAGATGACTGAAGTTTTCCTCCTGTACTTGTTTGATGTGAAAGCCTAATTTTACTTCAAATGCTTTCACATGTGATGCCATATCACAGATGAGCTTCCCCTTCCCTTGAAGTTGCAGATTGAAACTGTTGAGTAGCTCTGTTATATCTGTCAGAAAGGCAAGGTGCCATTTCCATTCTGCATCATTGAGCTCTGGTACTTCTTGGTTTTTTGAAAGTAGAAAAGCTGTAATCTGCGGAAGTAAGTCATAGAAATGTTTCAAAACTCTCCCTCTACTCAGCCAATGGAATTCTGTGTGGTACAGAATGTCTTCATGAGGTCCCCCACAATTATTGTGTTGTTATTGATATGATTTTTCAGCTTTGTCAACAATCGTATTAATATTTTGCTGGGCCCTCATTCGGTGCATATATATTTAGGAGAGTGATTTCTTCCTGCTGTACATACCCCTTGATTAATACAAAATGTCCATCTTTGTCTTTTACAACTTTCCTGAGTATAAAGTTTGCATCATCTGATGTTAGTATGGCCACTCCAGTTTTTTTATGGGTGTTGTTTGCTTGGATGGTTTTCCTCCAGCCTTTTATTTTGAGTCTATGTTTGTTCTGACTATTCAGGTGCGTTTCTTGTAGGTAGTAGAAGGTTGGATTGAGTTTTTTGATCCGTTTAGCCACTCTGTTTCTCTTAACTGGTGCATTTAGTCCATTGACATTGAGAGAAAGAATTGTCCTGGAAGTTAGTGCCATCTTTCTATCAAAGTTTGGTGTGCCTGTTGGTCAGTCTTGTCTTAAATCAGGTCTTTCAGTTTTTCTCTTAAGACTGGTTTTGAGTCTGTGAAGTTTCTGAGCTGTTGTTTGTTGTGAAACCATGTATTCTTCTGTCAAACCTGAAAGTGAGTTTTTCTGGGTACAGTATTCTAGGCCAAGCATTTCTTTCATTGAGTTTTGTCACTATGTCCCACCACTGCTTTCTGGCCTTAAGTGTTTCAGGTGACAGGTCTGCAGTAAATTTCAAGGATGTTCCCTTGAATAAAATTTCCCTTTTTGAACTTGCTGCTTTCAGAATTCTGTCTCTATCTGTGGGATTCGTCATTGTGACTAGGATGTGTCTTGGCATATTTTTTCTGGGGTCTCTTTTGCTTGGTACTCTTTGGGCATGCAGGATTTGATCGCATATATTCTTTAGCTCTGGAAATTTCTCTTTAATGATGTTCTTGACCATTGATTCTTTCTGGAAATTTTTTCCCTGGGTCTCTGGGAGTTCAATGATTCTTATGTTGTTTCTGTTGAGTTTATCATAGACTTCTATTTTCATCTGTTCACATTCTTTGACTAATTTTTTCATTTTATGTTCATTTGCTTTAAGTTTTTTTTCAATATCTACCCCTGTATGGAGTTGTTATTTATCTCATCTTCCTCAGCACCAATTCTATTCTCAGCTTCTGTCACCCTGTTGGAGAGCTTATCCAATTTGTCATTCAATTCATTAACTAAGTTTTTCAGGCCTGTTATTTGACCTGTTATTTCAGTTTGGAGTTTTCTGATTTCTGTCTTCATATTTTCTTGGTTCTTATTAGTGTTCTGTTCAACTCAATCCATGGTTTCTTTGAGTTCTTTGAGCATCTTCCACATTTCTTGTCTAAACTCCTTATCTGAGAGATTGATTCGTTTGTTGGCCATTTTCTGGTCATCAGAATAGTCATCTTCATTCTCTATGTCTGATGCTGGCCTGTGTTGTTTCCCCTTTGTCATACTTCTATTGTGGGTTTTTCTACGTGTTGTGTTGGTATTCATTGGCTAAATGATGTATGCAGCCACGCTCCTCTGGCTACACTCTTTCTGGGTGGGTTGACCTGCCTCCAAGGAAGGGGAGCTCTCTATGGATGAAGCCACACAGAGGATCAAATCTTAGGCCCAAGCACACAGCAGAGAAAACAGTCCAGAGTGTTTAGCTGGGCTTCTGTTATCGAGCACAGTTCTTAGTGTGATTTTTTTTCTTCTTGTTGCAGTGGCATTCTTTCTTTAGAAAGAGCGCATGGCTGTGTAGAGAAGCAGAGCATCCATGCTCTTCTGGACCCTCTGGGAGAGCAAATTTTCTGGGCCCTTTTCGGCCTACTCCCAAGAGTTTCAGAAAACAGAACAGAAGACAAACACACACAGGCAACACTCAGTTTCTCACTGTCGGGCCCCACTGGGCAGGCATAGATTTTCCCAGTCTGACATCTGCCTTCTGTGACCTGCCTTCTGTGAAGTACTGCTTACAGCTGGTTTTAACGTTTGTAAGCAGTTCCGTGGCGTTCCAGCCTGTGAATAAGCCTCTGGAAGAGCAAATTTTCTGGACCCTTTTCAGTCCACTCCCAAGAGGTTCAGAAGACAGGACAGGAGACAAACACACACAGGCAGCACTCAAGTTTCTCACAGTCAAGCCACACTGGGCAGGCATAGATTTTCCAAGCCTGGTGTCACAAACAGGGAACCTGCCTTCTGCGAAGTACTGCTTATAGCCATTTTCACATTTGGAAGCAGTTCCTTGGCATTCTGGCCCGTAAATGAGCCTCTGGGAGAACGAATTTTCTGGGTGCTTTTTGGCCCACTCCCAAGATGTTCAGGAGACAAACACACACAGGCAGCACTCACAGTTTCTCCGTTATTTTTTGCTTTAAAAAAAGACAAAGGAAAAGAACAAAAGGCTACACCCTCATCTCTTTTAAATTTTTCTCCCCTATTCATTGTCCAACTCTGAAAACAGTACTCAGCCTATAAGAAATGACCTTAATTTAAAAAAAATAGTATAATAAATACGCCAATTCTAGCTTGCAAGTGAATCAGCCAAGCTGATGAGAACCCCAAAGACATTTGAACATCCCAATGTCCAGCTAACACAGGCTACTGTATTATTTGCCAAGACAAAATAAAGAGAATGACCTCAATTCTGAGCACATAGAACAATGCTTTGAAGACAATAACAGGTTCTAGAAAGGTGAGATTTTTTTTGTTTGTTTGTTTTTGGGCCTCACACAGTGAGGCTTAGGGGTTACTCGGGTTATGCACTCAGAAATCACTCCTGGGATGCTGGGGATCGAACCGAGGTTAATCCTAGATCAGTCTCATGCAAGGCAAGCACCTTACTGCTGTGCTACCACTCTGGCCCACAAGGTAAGATTTTAAGTAACTATTCACAACAGATTTGGGGTAGAACAAGTAATAATTAAAAAAGATGTCTTGACAAGATGGTATTGAGATTGGAAAGAGGAAGTAATGGTCATGTGAGAAACAAAATGGGAGAAGTTGAAATGTCAGGTTCTGTTTATTTTATCAAATTAGTTTCTAGAACACACTAGGTAGTGATGAGGGATTATATCTGGTTCTATAATCTGTTGCTCTCAAGAGATAGTAAGGTGTACTAGGATATAACAGAGGTTGAACACATCCAGTGCTCGAGCCCTACCCACTATATTATTGCTCTGGACATGACAGATCAGGTTCTGAATTCAGTCTTTGGTGGAATTTTAATTAAGTGATGACCAGTAGCTACTGAGACAGGGTCAGAAGATAGTGTCATCCTGGGCACTGATGAGTGTCAGGATACAGTGACACCCTCATCCTGAAAATGACTAGACTGTGCCTCCTGTCTAGGCTTCTTCAGGGCACATCCATAGATACACTGCCTAAGCCCCTTGTCTCCTTCCCTCCCTGGGCAGCAGTTCCTATGCTCAGCTTCACCTCTACGGTGAGCCAGTCTCTGATGTTTCTGCTGCTGACTGAGACCTATACAACCTCCCTCAGCAGACCCTCTCTAACAAAAGTGGATTCCACTCTCAGGGAAGAGCTATGGCCACAGAACATCATTATTCAGTGACAGGATCCGCATTCTTATGGGGACAAGTTACCATTTCTGCCCCAGGCTCACAGTCTCTGCGAAACCTGGGATTCATCAGAGACTACAGAAACTGACTGAAAATCAGATCTCTCTCATATTGTTCGTGATGACTCTACCTAGGTACATGATGTTTAGGATAAAAGATTAAAAAGGCAGGAAGAGGGGCCAGAGAGATAGCATGGAGGTAAGGCATTTGCCTTGTATGCAGAAGGACAGTGGTTTAAATTCTGGCATCTCATATGGTCCCCTGAGCCTGCCAGGAGCTATTTCTGAGCATAGAGCCAGGAGTAACCCCTGAGCACTACTGGGTGTGACCCAAAACAAAACAAAAAAGGCAGAAAGATGCACATGCCAAGGCATCTACAATATGGAGAGGATTTAGTTAAAGACAAAAACACTCTATTGAAAGTGAAATGAAATGTTTTATAAGTTTCTTATAGCAGGTGGTCGTTGGACAAGAAAGGCTCACTCACAAATAATTGCAGAAGCCCCTTGTAGACAAATCTGCAATACAATGAATGCAGAGCCCAAAAATAGAGAGAGAGAGAGGCAGACAGACAGACAGAGACAGAGAGAGACACACAGACAAACAGAAACAGAGAGACAGACAGAGAAAGAGACAGACACAGAGAGATAGAGAAAGAGATGCCCTAAAGAAGCAGCAGGAATAGGAAAGATGGAGGGCACAGCATCCCCTCAGCTACTTCAGGGCTCCTGTGATTAGTTTCTTTTTCTTTTTTTTAACCCCCTCCCCTATGATCAGTTTCAACTGAACACTGGCTAAACTTTAGTATAGGAAGGCTCAGAGACTTGACTAATACCAGTTCAGCACTTTCCATAGGCAGGAAGACTGGGGACAATTATGTGGTTAAAACCTGCATGTGCCTGGGATCATCAAGAGGAGACCAGACTGATTTTGTCATGTGATGACCAGGAGGAAAAAACTGAAGGAAGCAGGTGTTATTTTACTCCCATTGCATAACTGGTGTGAAGATCTAAAGACCTGCTAAAAACTCTAGAGAAATTGATTTGCATAAAAAGAGCCCCCACAAGTCTTAGTGGCCTGAGAAGGGAATAAGGAGACCTGGGAGATCCCAACAGTGCTGAGAGGTGTCAGAACAGAGCTCCGGAGAGTCTCCACCATGTCTTGGAAACTTCTGCTCCTGCTCATTTTCTGCACAGGTGCTTCCTCTGGGCCCAACTGTAGTGTCAGGCCTTAATAACCTTGAGCACAACATGCTCCAAAGCCTGATCTCAGCCTAAACATACTGAGTTCTGGGAATTGTTGAATGAACCCTTAATATGCTACAACATTTTCTCTCTTTTTATTTCAGGTTATGTGACCTCCTACACACTGACCCAGACACCCTCAGCCTCAGTGAAACTGGGTCAGACAGCCACAATCACCTGCTCTGGAGAATTACTTGATAAGAAATATACAAGTTGGTTCCAGCAAAAACCAGGCCAAGTCCCTGTGCTGCTAATTTATAAGGATAGTGAGAGGCCCTCAGGTGTCCCTGACCGATTTTCTGGCTCTAGCTCTGGGAAAACAGCCACCCTGTCCATCAGCAGAGCCCAAGCTGAAGATGAGGCTGACTACTACTGTCTATCATATGACAGCAGTGGTAATAACCACAGTGTTACAGGATGGTGGGGAAGTAAGACAACAACTTTTTCACATCTGTGTTTTATTCTCTAGCAGCCCAGACAGTTGTGGGCAGTAATGAGCAATGTGGCCCAGGCCTACAACTGGCATCTATGTGCCCCCCTCCAATCCTTGCAGACAGGTCTGCAGAGGGATAATTGTGGTGCTATTTAGGTCTCAGAGGATGTGGGGGTACCTCAATACTATTGCCCGGGCCAGTGTTTCTTGGGTTGATGGGACCTGCATGGAACGACAATCTGAATAGTGTTAAAAGCATACAAAGAAAAGGTGCCAACAAAAAATTGTATCAAATCACAAACATTGTATCTTTAAATAAAACATTTTTTCTCAAAATTATATCAATATGACAGAAAATATTGGGCTTCAGAGCAGAGAAAATTGTAGGGCTACTTATTAGTGAACTAATTCCCTTTCTAATGTAAAACATTGGCCTCAGATAGAAAGCCTGATTCAATTGGTACAAGGTATTGAATCTGTTCTCAAGTTTGTTCATCCTGGCTGTGCTGTGGACTTACTTCCAACTCTATGCTCAGGAATAACCCCTGGCAGTGTTAAGATTCTATATAGTGCTGTTGACTGGTAAATGAAGAACAGCATATTTGCTGTATTATTGCCTCAGCCTCTGCTTTCAAACATCCTGCTGGAATGTTACTTGAACATTCCAGAGACATTTTCTCCACCCATTCCAGCATGGACTTCTGTTCTTGCAGGGAATAGAGAAATATATGAATCCATAATGGACTCAGTCTAGCTTTTAATTTAAAGTGAAATTAATTTCTTGAAAAGTCAGATTAGAGTCAGAATCTCTCTATAAAATACCATAACAGTTGGAGCAACACATTGTTTATCCTGAGGAATAGCCCTAAGAATGGCATTGCTGTATAAAAAAGGCAGATACTTATCTATACTCTACCCCCAATGAGCAGATCACAAATCAAATGCAATTAATATACCTCCATCCTTAAGTCACAATGAATTTGTATCACTGTGAGAAGTCAGTGTTTTTTTCTATCCTTGCAACACCAGTCTCTCAGAAGTAACTTGGTCTTGTCAGTCTCTGTGAGTAGAAATCTAGATAGATTGGAATTTCTAGTAACCAAAACCACCTTGTCCGTAGATAAAAAATGGAGCCAATTGATGACTTAAAAATCCAAAACCCCATCAAGTACCATGATAAAATTCATTCAATTCTAGAATACAAATATATATATTCTGAAATATCTACATACACACAGATCACATAAATGAGTATATATACATACAACTATATATGCACACACTCCTTAATATGGCCATACATGTCAATATGTATAAATACATAATATAAACAAAATTGGATGTCATGCTGATTGCCTACAAGAGGAGTCAGAGGAGCTCAATGATGCTAAGGTGAAGAATGAGCCATTGCTATATCATCTCTGACCTTGACAATAAGGTAACCCCACCTCACACCATAGAGATTGGCACACATCACAAAGAATGAGAACTAGCAGTTCTGGTGGGGATGTGGATAGAAAGGAACTCTTATTCACTGCCGGTGGGAATGCCGTCTAGTCCAACCTTTATGGAAAGCGATATGGAGATTCCTCCAAAAACTGGAAATTGAACTCCCATACGATCCAGCTATACCACTCTTAGGGATATACCCTAGGAACACAGAAATACAATACAAAAATCCCTTCCTTACACCTATATTCATTGCAGCACTATTTACCGTAGCAAGACTCTAGAAACAACCAAGATGCCCTTCAACAGATGAATGGCTAAAGAAACTGTGGTACATATACACAATGGAATAATATGCAGCCATCAGAAAAGATGAAGTCATGACATTTTCCTATGCATGGATGTACATGGAATCTATTATACTAAGTAAAATAAGTCAGAGAGAGAGAAAGACAGAAAAATGAAAGACATTCTTGCAATAATTTTCAGAGACAAAAGAGAGGAGGGCTGGAAGTTACAGCCCACTTCATGAACCTTACCACAAAGAGTGATGAGTTTAGTTAGGGAAATAACTACATTGCGAACTATCCTAACCCTGAGAATGTATGAGGAAAATAGAAAGCCTGTCTAGAGGTGGGGAGGAGGGATAGTTGGGACATTGGTGGTGGGAATGTTGCACTGGTGATGCGGGGTGTTCTTTACATGACTAAAACCCAACCACAATCATGTTTGTAACCAAGGTATTTAAATAAAATATTATTTAAAAAAAGAAGTGGATCAAACACTCCTGAAATTTATGTGGAACAATAAACACCCACAAATAGCTAAAGCAACCCTTGGGAAAAGAGAATACAATTTATTGCAACATAGATGGAATTATAAGATATTATGTTAAATGAATTAAGCCAGAAGCAAAAGGGAAAATATAGAGTGATATCACTTATAGGTGGTATTTAGAATAACGGTGTGAAGGAATGCTGGACAAACAAATACCACAGGTACCACAGAAACCTAGAGATTCTTCTATTTAATTCTGCCAGCTCCAAGTCCAACTAAGCATGTTCATAATTTCATTTTTCCTGAGAATTGGGAATTGAGTTTATGAAATCAGCCATGATGCAAGGCATGCAAGAGAATATAATTCCTCTTCTTTGGCACTGCCCATGAAACAGGGATTTACCTCTGAGCCTTGTAGTTTGAATCTGAATTAATCCAGGTCTTCCCAGCATCTCCTACTGCACAGAATGACCACCAAGGGGCAGCACACAATCACTCAGTAAAACCTAATGGAACTGGAGTGAGTCAGGGCTACAGAGGAATTAACTTGCAGTAAGACTGAAATGTCTGGGGGTACGGGGTTTAGTAACCAATGTAACCTAAAAAAGTTATTTGTTTTTTTCTGGCATTTTATCCATATCACCAGTGAGCAAATTTTGCCTTCCTATCTATAGAGTTTTGCCTTACTAAATGAATAGAAATTACCTAATTATTTGAAAACATATTTAAATTCTTTTGGACCCCACACATATCACAATTCTTTGGCAATGTGGTAACCGTCCACAGTTTTTCCTAGATCCCCTAGGATATAAAATTGTATGCAAACATGTGGATGTGATTATGTCTGGGGAGGTTCCTGGTGCTGGTGGATGTGCAGTGAGTGGCATGATCATCAAAAAACATTCTCAGGACTCCTGGGTTAATTAGTGGCCTACACACAAAGATATGATGTTGATCCAACTTTTGGCACAGATTGGCTGGATATAGTGTAGTTCTTGAGGGGTCAATGATGCTCAGTCTGGGATCATCTGGTGCTGTAAATCTAAATTTGATTGGTCACATCAGAGACCCCTAGGATCTGAAATCTAATGGTTAGGCAAAAAGACATTCTTCATCTAGCAGGGTTAACATTTTATTCCCCTTTGATATTTGTTAACACCAAAGATTCTCTATCCTTTTTGAATCAAGTCATGGAGAATGATTTTTGTTCTTTACTGAATTTTCCTAGAAATGAAGGAAATCAGTTATAAATACATGGTAACAAAATAAAAAAAAAACCTCTTATCATATAAGACAGATTTTATACCCATATACTAGTTATGTCTTATGAAAACATGATCTGTAGGTGCCACAAATCACAGAACTTTGAAGACAACATATTCACAGCCTATGCTAAATCTTATTGAGTCTCAGAGGACCAACAAAGAAGCAGGTCAGTTTGTAGGTTCAGCCCATCTGTTTCATTTATGTGCCAACTGGTCTAGGGCTAGGCTCTCTCTTCATGCCATACAACTATAATAGCAGCCCTGAACCTAGCTCATTTGCATCCATCAATTCTTCCCCTGAGTGGATAAGAGGGGACAAGGAGGAGTTCAATTTCAGGTCACAGAATCAGGTTTCTCCACCATGGTCTGGAATCTGCTGCTCTTGGTTCTCCTGGCTCACTGCAAAGGTGATATGTCCAGGTTCATAGCACACCAGGCCCAGTACTCTGGGACAATTCTGTCTCTAATTATGAGCTCAGCAGGACTTTAGGGTGCTCATTGCGCTGATGGATGATCTGGGTGGGGTTGGTGTGGTCCCCAGATGATCCTGTAGCATGCTGTAGTTCTTGATGATGGGGGACTCCTCACAGCTGAGTTTTTTTGTTACCTGACTTCTCTCTCTTGCAGGTTCTGTATCTTCCTATGAGCTAATTCAGCCACCCTCATTGTCTGGGCGCCTGGGAGAGGAGATTAATTTTTCCTGTGGGGGAGACGATATTAGAGGTTATTATGCTAGCTGGTACCAGCAGAAGCAAGGCCAGGCTCCTCGACCTGTCATCTATGGAGATAGCAACCAGCCATCAGGGATCCCTGACCGCTTCTCTGGCTCCAACTCTGGGCATGCAGCCACTCTGACCATTAGAAATATACAACCTGAAGATGAGGGTGACTATTACTGTCTTGTGGGGAATAGTGATTCTCAAGCTCACAGTGACATGAACAGATGGGGAACTGAGACAAAATGTCTTTCCCATCTCTTTACAGTCTTTACAGACCTATGAAACTAGTAAATGAACAATGAGCTCATCTGGCCCTGATCCCAGATCAAGAATCAATGATCTCCCAACTCCAGAACTGCAATCTGGTCCTGCTCAGTAGTAGGCACTGGGAATGGTTTAAGCTCAGACATAACTAGAATAAAATTAATGAAATGAAAATCTACATGTACAAGAGAATGATTGAACATATAAAGCTTAACTCTTAAAAATTACAATGCCCTGTTGAAATATGCACCACATAAGATTGGAAGTTTGGGCTGGAGCAATAGCACAGCAGTTGGGTGTTTGCCTTGCACATGGTGCCCCATGGACCAGGGATTAATCCCTGTCATTCCAGATGGTCCCCCAAGACTGCCAGGAGTGATTTCTGATCACAGAGCCAGGAATAACCCTTGAGGGTTACTCAGTACAAGAGTGGAAACTAATTAGATTCTGCAAATTCAAAAAATATTAGGTGAACTTGAATTAACACAGCTGTTATGCACATTCCAAGTGCATGACAAATACTGGTTTGTTTCCCAATATCCCATGTTTGCCTGGACATTCTGGATGCAACTCGGTAGGCCCCCTGTCAACCATTTGCATGGCCCTAGAGTTCTTCCACACCTCCAGTGGCCTGGATATTACAAGCATTGCAAGAAGAGAACATCAACATATCAGCCCTTGTATTAAGCTGAACCCTGATTGGCCAAGAACTGCAGGTGCCCCAAAGCCCAGGCTATCCTCAGCACCACTGAGAAGGCACCAAATTGGTGAGCTTGATGATTCAAAAGTTATAGTTTTGCAAAATAAAACACTGCAGCAAGAATATTCCTGAGGACAATGACCCAAGAATGTTATTTACTGTTATTCATTCAGTGAAAATATGTGGAATCAGTAGCATTAAATGGGAAAAAAATGAAAGTGGGAATAAGTGTTTAGAGATTTTTAAAAATAATATCCAACTTATGTCCTACTTGATAGAGAATCACTGGGGAAAAACAATGGAACTGGGCCACAGAGGGTCTGTCTAACTTGCAGTAAGATTGATATGTCCAGGGTAAATTGTTTAAGAACCAACCTCATACCCAAAGAAAGTCATTCATTTTTTTCCTTGTATTTCATTCATTTTGTCAGTAGGCAAATTCTGCCCTTTTATGTATAGAAGGAATTCTGCCATTCTCAATCTATAGAAATTGTCCATTTCCCTGAAAACAGATGTAAACTCTCCTGCGCCTTATGTAGCACAGTTCTTTTGACAATGTGATCACTGTCCACAATTTTGCCTAGATCCCCTAGGATAGGAAATTGAGTCTTAGCTTGTGGTTGCGTTTGTGTCTGAGGATGGTTGGTGGTGATGATAGATGTGTGGTGAGGGGTGTGAGGTTCCAAAACATTCTCTGGAGGCCTGGGATAAATTGGTGACCTCATATGGATATGATGCTGAGTAGATTTGTAGCACAGAGGTTGACTGGACACAGAGCAGTACTTGATAGGTCAATGATGCTTAGTCTGGGAACTGGTGGTGCTAGAAATTTAAACAGAATTATTTACATCCAAGGCTCCTAAAATCTAAAATATTATAGTTTCTCAAAAATAGATTCTCCATCTAGCAGGGATAACATTTTTTATAGTTGTATCTGCATGTTTTATTTTTTAATAATTTTTATTGTGACTAACATGAATTACAAGTCTTTCACAGTAATATTTAAGGTACATAGTGACATTGAATCAGGGGTATTCCTACTGCCAGTGTTGTCCTCCCTCCAACCCTGTTCCCAGCATTCCCCTTCTTTGTCCCCCCGGGCTGCTAGTGTAACTGGTTCCCTCTCCATATAGCATGTTGAAGATTCTGTATCGATTCTGTTATCATTGACTTTGGGTTTGGTGTTCAAGTCTGATCTTTTTTTATTTCTACTCAAGGTTCATATGACTGTTTAATTCTGGCACCATCCATTTCCTCCCATCAATTTATGAGGTAGAACAAGGTGATTCAATTTATATGGTTCTGTTTGAAAAAAAAAAAAGAAGAAAGAGGGGCCGGAGTGGTGGCACAAGCGGTAAGGCATCTGCCTTGCACATGCTAGCCTAGGATGGACCATGGTTCAATCCCTCAGCGTCCTATATGGTTTCCCAAGCCAGGAGCAATTTCTGAGCGTATAGCCAGGAGTAACCCCTGAGCGTCACCGGGTGTGTCCCCCCCAAAAAAAAACAAAAGAAGAAACACACACACACACACACACAAACAAACAAACAAAAAACTGGGAGGATTCTTCTAGAGGTTATAAATATCAATTTAAAAAGAAGAAAGGAAAAAAAAAGAAAAAAGTCATAACAAAACAAAACAAAAAACACAAAAAAACAAAAAGCAACAACAACAAAATAAACAAAACAAAAAATAAACAAAAATAAAAAAGACCAAAACCAGCAACTACAAAAAAACACCACAGCAACAAATACAACAACCAAGCAATAACCACAAGGTTAAAAATTAAAAAAAAAGAAAGAAAGAAAAGAATAAAGGAAAGAGGGCTGGTGTGGCAAGGTTTTATTTATTTATTAATTTTTTGTTTTTTGGGTTTTTTTTTTTTTTGCATAGGCACAGTAAATATTGAGGAAATTCAAAAGAGAAGTCCCTTGGGCTAAAAGATACAGGGTTTTTCTGCCCCAGAAGCATACTGTCATAGGAATAACTACAGGTTCCGTACATGCTCCTTTTCAAACCACAAGGATTTTTTAATGGTGCCAGGAAACTTTCTGCTCAGTTGTGGATGATAGAATAGGCCTCTAACTAGAGATCTTGGTATTTGCATCAAGTCATAGGATGAAGCCTAGGATAACATCTTTCTTTATGGTTCTAGCAGTTCTTTCTGTTCCATCACTGTCTTCTGTAATTGGTGGTCTTGGTTTTTGCACAGATCCTCAGACGAGCCTAGGATAGAGTTCTTCATTATGTTTCCAGGTGATATAGCAAGGATAACATTTACTCCCCTTTGATATCTGTTACCACCAAGGATTCTCAACTGTATACTTGAAACAAGTAATGGAAGATAATTTTTGTTCTTGAATATTTTCCTAGAAATGAAGGAAATAAGTCATAAAAATTGTAACAAGAAATTCTTGTCATGTTAGACAGGCTTTATACCAATATTTCAATTACATCTTATAAAGACATCATTTGTCGATGCCACAAATCACACAACTGAGAACACAGCATATTCAAAACCTATGCAGAATTTTATTGAATCTCAGAGGATGCACTAAGCAGCAGTTGGTGATTATAGGGTCAGCCCTTTTCATTTTGGGGCCACTTGGTCTGGGCCCTCATCTGAAGCCACAGACCACAATAGCAGCCCTGACTTATTTGTGTCCAGCAGTTTTCTCCCTGAATGGATAAGAGGGGACCAGGAGGAGTTCAGTCATAGGTAACAGGATCAGCCACCTCCACCATGACCAGAATCACACTGCTCCTGGCACTCCTAGCTCAATGCACAGGTGATTTGCCCAGGCTCACAACACCCCAGGCCAAATACTCTGAATCCATCATGGCCCTGGATTTTATCTCAGTAGTACCCTAGTGTGAGATATGTGTTTGGGTGGTGGGATCATGAAGATAAGTTTCACAGTTACTGAAACTGAGTTTCACAGTTACTTGACCTTTCCTTCTCTCTCTCCTTCTCTCTCTGCATCTTTCTATGAGCTAAATTAACCACCCTCATTGTCTATGAGCCTGGGAGAGGTAGCCAGGATGACTCACAGGTGAAATAATATTGAAAGTTATACTGTTCACTGTACTAGCAGAAGCCAGGTCATACCTCTGTGCTGATCATTCGAGTAATGTCCTCTAGCTCTCAAAATTCCAGAACATTTTTCTGGCTACATCTCTGAGGACCTGGCCACCCTGACCATTAGTGTTGAAAATACTGAGAATGAGGCTTACTATTACTTTCAGGTGTGAGGTAGTAGTAATGCTCAAGATGGCAAGGACCAATAGTGAACTGAAACACAAAAGTCTTTCCCATCTGTGTCACACTCTCTTCAAGCCCAGAGTCAGTAGACCCAGCGAAGAGCTGAACTCTCCCTGAATCCTGATCAGATATTCTAGGATTTATCTACTTCCAGCACTGTAGTCAGGCTCTGCACAAGAATCATCAAGGATATTTTTGGGACAGACACAATGCTAGACGAATTATGAAAATTCTGTTATCCGGGCCCGGAGAGATAGGACAGCGGCATTTGCCTTGCAAGCAGACGATCCAGGACCAAAGGGGTTGGTTTGAATCCCGGTGTCCCATATTGGTCCCCCTTGCCTGACAGGAGCTATTTCTGAGCAGACAGCCAGGAGTAAGCCCTGAGCATCGCCGGGTGTGGCCCAAAAACAAACAAACAAACAAACAAAAGAAAATTCTGTTATCCTTGTACAAGAGGATAACAATGATTTAAAATGAAGTTCTGACCTTTTAGCAATAATTGCATTGCCTTTATTGAAATGTACATCTGGTGGGACAGAGAGCACAGTAGATGCTGAAAATTTAAAAAAAATCAAATGAAACAAACAAAAACAAAGGTTGAACTTCAGCCAGGAAAATCACAGGAATTAGAACACATGCCAGGCAGGCAATCTGCCTAGACTTGTTTTTCCCCATCTATACAGTCCTCAGAACCTTTCAGGTAAGCTCTGGAGGTGCCCAAGCTATCAACCAGTGTGACCATGGAGATTTCCAGCACCTGAAGCTGATTGGCCCAACTATCACTAGCACTGTGAAATTAGCAACATCACATCCTTGGGCCCTGCACTGAGAGAAAAGAGATGGGTTGGCTGAGACTGAAGTTGTCCCCAACCCCAAGGATATTGTGAGGAGTGAATTGGACACTTACAACAATGGTATAAGAAAACAGGTTTTCTGATAGGAGTGATTGGCATATTGTCAGTATGAAACAATGTCACTGACAGCTTTATATATCACTGTCACTAAAAATTTTTTATTAAATATGATATCTTTGTTTTGTGTTGGTGAGGCTTTATCCATGCAAAACAAGTGCCTACTTCTGAGCCACAATCCCAGCTCTTTAATTACAGCTTTAGATCCCACTCTGAGGAGTGAGAACATAGGTTATTGTTTTTAAATATAATATTTATTTTAATCATAGTGGCTTACATATCATTGACGATAATATTTTAGGTACATATTCACATAAAAACAGGGGAGTTCCCATCACCGAACTGTCCTCCCTCCACCTCCGCTCCCGTCCTACCTCCCATATCCTCCTCCCTCACCCCTGGGGCTGCTAGATTAAGTGGTTCCCTCTGTGCCTAACTTACTACTTAGAGGTCCTACACCTGTTTGTTCTTGGCACCTCCCTTATTTTCTACTCTAATTGGGAGATGGGACTGATAGTTCAAGTTATGTGATTTTGTTTGAAGAAGAGAAAGATACTAAACTGGGGGGAAAATCAAATATGCTGAAAATGGGCGGAGTCCTTCTGGAGGCTCTCATCCTAGGTTTGAGAGATGAAGGGGGAAAGGAGGGTGAAACACCACAACAGTACAAAAAGAAGTGTCAAGTAAAATATCCAGTGAGCACTCCAACAATAAAGACAAGCACCACATAAAGGCCATGGTCTTGAGATAAAAAAAAAAACATGGCAGAGCACATAAAGGAACTAAAGAAAAGAAGAAGAAAAAAACAAATATAAATGGAGACAACAACTTTAATAACCACACCAAAACAAAGAAATCGACAAAAACTAGATAAATAAATAAAAAAGAAAATTGTTTTGTGCTTTTTTGCCTTTTTTCTTCTTTTTTCTTCCCTCCTGCACAGGCACAATAAATAATGGGGTCATTTGAAAAGGAATTCCCTTGGCCTAAGAGATACAGGGTTTCTCCACCCTTGAAGTATATTGTAATGTGATTAACTATAGACTCCTGTCAGGTTCATTTACTCTCCTCTTGGTGCTTTTGTGGTGTATGGAAGACTTCTGCTCCAGCCTGGGTGATAAAATCAGACCTCTGTATCTAGAGATCTTGGTGTCTGCACAGGTCAGGGATTGGAATTTATGATGAAGTCTTTTTTTGTGGTTCTAGAAGTTCTGTTCCCTCAGTGTCATTTTAATCCTTCTTCTGTGGTTGGTGGTCTTGGTCTTTATGCTGATCCTAGGGTGGGGCCTAGGATAGCTTCTTTCGTCTTTCGTTATGTTTACAGAAGACCCATTCTGTTGCAAATTGTCTCAGACAGACATCTGGAACTAGAGGTCATGGTTGTTGTGCAGGTCATAGCTCAATTCCTAGACTAGGTCTTTTTTATTGGTCCCAGGATACATACAGTCAAGCCATGGTTCTATCAGCCAGTCATCTGTAAATTGCGATCTTGACATTTGGATAGACCAAAGGGTGACAAGCCTTCTGATTTTTTCTTATCGTTAGCTGGTGAAGTAGGATAACCTGCTCTTAGGTCAAGTTGTTCCCAGTTTCCTCATTGTCAGGATATCATATTAGAGCTGGCACTTGTTGGTGTCCAAGCAGTATTAAGGATGTCCCAAATGGGATTTGTTTCTTGTGGATGTTGTGAAGAACTGTGTCATTTCTATATCTGTGATCCAGAGTTCAAGGCTGGACGGTTGGTGTCTAATCACCTGGGTCTAAATTGGGTCCACGTGACATATTTTCAAGGTGGGAGATGCCCCTGTATTGTAAACAAGTATGAGTTCTTATCCCTAGTAGACAAGAGCTCATTTTTATACTTAAGATTTCCCCTTTTTTTAGTGTGCCTTTGCGGGGAGAAATGGTGCTACATTATATTGCCAGTGCATTTGAGGGTGGAAAGAGAGGAAAACAAAAATAGGTCACACACCCAAAAAAGATAAAAATAGAAATAAAAATATATGTGCTCACGTATACATATAGAAAGAAAAAAGGTGTTAAAAATGAGGTAAAAAAGTAATTAAAGAGCAAAGTGATGCAAGAGACTACTTTACATTAGGGGAAAAGCAGGTAAAGAGGTAGTGATGGAAGTATAGGTTTTCCCATTATCTTTTGAGGTTTTCTTGTAATGTGTGGGTTCCTGGGCGCCTTTTCATCACACAACCTGACCCTCTTAAGAATGGCAAAAGCTTTGCGGCAGGGAGGTCTTGGGAGAAATTCTCGCATTGGTAATACTTTTAGGGCTAAAACCGGTTTCAAGTTAACAGTCCAAGTTAGGAAGGGTTGGTAAGGAGGACCGTGCAGCATGAGTCAGCAGGGGAGTTGGTTGCCTTTTCTTGCAGGTGTGGGTTTGACTGGTTATCCTTTCGCTTGGGTGCTGAGTATTGGTTCGTTAGGGTAGGAGGTCAGTCTTGATACCTAATGGATTAAGAACTGAGGGTGAAGTTTTAATGAGGTGGGAAATCTGGGATTGAGGGGTGAAGGGATAGTCAGATTTCCAAAGCGGGGAAAGGAGAAAGTATATGGAAGGGGCAGGAGAGAAGAAAAGAAAAAATAAGTTAAAAAGAAAAGGAGAAGAAAAAAAGAAAGTAGTGAGAAGAGAGGAGAAAAGAGCAAGGGAATGCTAGTTTGCTTGAATGTGTTCGATGAGTAGGGCCTGTAGTATATAAGTCTGTAGGTCACAGTTGCTGCTTTGGTGGTCTGGCTGGTCATGTGTTTCATGTCCTAAAATAAGGTATAACCTATAGATAAAGGGTATGTTAAAGAGTTTTCTAAGGGCATTCTTGTAGTGCAAACTGGGTATGGTATCTCATGTGTCTGAGCCCCGAGATGCCATCTTAGTTTGTCCACCCTTTGTATCTAAGAATGCCTGTGGACAGAAAAGCTGAGAGGTTATTTTAAATATAGTAAGATAAGGCATTAAAACACATTGTTATGAAATGCTCCCGTTGAAGTCAGTAATTTCCCATGGTATTCTTTACCTGTGGTCCTGTAAAGGACCCTAAGGGATTATTATGGACCTTTGTAGTAAAGGATGATTACATACCTGTTCTCTCTATGCTGCTGTTTCTGCTGTTGCTGGTTTCTTTGTGGTATAATGTGTAGTCAAGTATTTGTATTGTTCCTCTTCCATGTGTTTTGGGCACTGCTCCCCGATGTATGTTGACTGTTACAGTGTTTGGATTTTCTACCCTGTTAAACCCTGTTAGTTGATTGTTGAGTTTTAGTTGTATATAAGGTGTATGTTCTAGGTGCTTCAGAATAGTGCTATCATTCTGTGTTTATCTTTCGTCTTCTGACTTACTTAACATAATATGTTCTAGGTCCATCCAGGTTGCTGCAAAATCTGTGGTTGTATCATTTCTGACTGCCATGTAGTATTCCATGTGTATAGATACCACATCTTTTTTTTTTGTATTTCTTAGTACTTTATTGTTTCAATTTTTTGGCATATCTAAATGCCAGAAAGTGAATATATACATGCACAGTAACAACTTCCCTATTAATTGGCCAGTGACAACATTGCTTCAATTGTTAAGTGTGTCTAAAGTGCATTCTTGCAGCTAATCAATAGCATCTGTTTTGTTTATAAAACCTTAATATTCAAAGCAAGGAAAGTCACAACCAAAAATGAAGTGTAATATAGATAAATTCTTCCTTAATCACAGAAAATAAAACATGCATCAATTAGTTACATATCATATACAAAAGAGTAGCATTACAAAAAGTTCATATGGCAATAAAAAAAGTCTTTCTTCACTATTAATATTAAATACAGCAAGGCATATAATATGAAGTCATTTGAATCAAAGATGTCTTTGGGACAATAGGGAATATTTGATCAAAGGCCAGTGTATGATATATGAAGTCCATGATATTCAACAAAGTCTAGCAGGCTCTGAAGATATCACCAACACAGATGGAAATGTTTCATATTAAGATGGTCAACTCATGGCTTTTTGCGCTTGGGTTGTGCATGATGTTGATACCCAGGTCCCAGTTGAGAGCCTGCTCTCATCTCCACAGCCACAGAACACCTTGTTTCTACATCAGTCCATTCAGACTCGGTACCATCTGGCTGGGCAGACACTATTATGAAAGATCTTCATTTCCGACCAGTTGGTGATTCTTGTTTTAATGTCTCAATGTCAGTAAACTGTACAGACTGTCTGCTGCCCCTTGTTTTATAAACATCACCCTTTATCAATTTAGTCTCTATCTCCCCATCGGAGGCTAGTTCCTGGTGGGTCAGCATGTACTTCTCATACTTAGCTAGTGCCTTTTTATTTGCAACAGACACTGTGATGGCTTTAGGGACATGTGGCTGCATGACTGTCTCAGTTTGCACATGAGGGGCAGGCTTATGATCTACCCATCTGTCTCCCGCAGAGCGTGATCGTCTGTGTCGTTGATGGATTGGTGGTGCATTTCTGCAGGAATGATCCTCTTCTATTTATAGCTCATTTCTGAATGTGGGAACAACCTCCCTGCCTTCAGTCAGGTACATCCCTCACCTTCTGTCTGACATGATACAAGCTTTACTTTGTCCTGGCTCCTGCTGCCTACGCCTTGCAATAGATGTGACATTGACAGGTGTGTTGTATGAAGGAATTTTCTGCTCCCACTCCGAAATACAGGAAGCTACAGAAATGCTGCTGCAAGAGTTAGAGCGCCTATGTAGCTGTGGCTGGCTCATGAGTTGCTGGATGTTGGGGATCTGGGCAATATAGTTACTAGAAAGAGGTACTGGGGATGGAGAAACAGATCTTGGTGTAATTCATTCTCGATTCCTCTCCCGAGAGGGCCTCTCTGGCTTTTCAGCTTTAGGTTCAGTGACTATAGCCTTCAGCTGTTTAAGTTTTTCGTCTTTGACCCAGAGTTTATTTTGCATCTCCAGCAGTTTGGCTGCCACTTGACGTTCACATTCTTTTTCCCACTTCATCGTTGTTTCTGTCACCATGCCTTGCAATCTGGCTTCCAACCTCTTTTTGTCAGAAAACTGTCGCTGAAGTTTTTGATTCTGTGTTTCAAGTTCCTGTTGCAGAGTGCGTTTATCTTCTTCTTATATAGTAGTTGTTTTTTCTAGAATTTCAATCTTATATTCTAAAGTTTTGTTTTTCTTCTCCAGTCGTTCTATTTCCATCTTTTGTCCTGAGATCACCTTTTCTTTCTCATTTAGTTTTTCTTGGACATAGTTTTCTTTATTTAAAACACTACTTTCAAGTTCTTGCAATAAAGCTTTAAAATTAATAGCTTGTTTGTTAAACTCACTGATCATCATTTGCCATAGGCTGTGTCGTTTCTCTAATGCTTCAATCAGTTTGGGAAGAGTCTGATTGTTATTGATATCCCAAATCTCACAACTTGGCAAAGGTGCAAAACTCTGTAGAACCACTTCTGTAACCAACAGTTCATCTCCAACTGGACCTCCCCGAACCTGGTTTCTGTATCGTCTTCCAGGCGTTAAACCACATATAGCTTTGTCTACTGGTCTTGTCACTTCAACTTCTTGGGTCACTTCTGCAAATCTCATGACTTGCAAGCTCTCTTCATAATCTTCAGCCTTTGGATTCACACACACAATCATCCGTACTTTTCCTTCCCCATCAAAGTAGTTCTTGAACAGATGCGTTAATTTTGAATCTCGATATGGAACCATCTTGTTAGTTCCATATATTTGATTCTCTCTCAGGACCTCCATGCAAGTCCTCAATGTCATTAATGATTGATTAATGTTACCTGCTTCACGCAATCTATTCCCTTCTGCTTTTGTCCGGTTAGTTCTTTCACTTCCAGCAAGATCTACCAAAGACAACTGGCTTATAGTGATTTGTTCTTTTTCCTGCAAGACATCATCTCCATCTGCATCCAAGGGAGCCTGAACCAATTTAATGTTGAATACACTATGTGAACGACTGGACTCACGGTTCAGATGCGTATTTGCAATGTGTCTCTTTTTCTGTCCTCTGCAGAAAATCTCAAAAGCCTCTTGAGTTGTTTTAACTTCTAATTCTGTACATCCTGCAACATACATGTTATGGTTCTTATCTTCACGGAGCACTTTAGATTGTGGAATTTTTGGCTTTATGGGATCAAACGGTGCCTCTTCCAAAAGATCATATATGTAATTGTTATATATTTCAATATAGGAAACAAACATACCGTAGACACTATCTTCATCAACTTCTACTTTGCAAAATTCCTGTACATTTATCATATCTACAAGCTCTGGATCTATTTGTCGCTTGTTGGAGGGTGTCTTTGGATTGGGCATGGCATCTCTTTTCTGCCGTTCTAATAAAGCATCAACTTCACACTGTATGTCCATACTGTTCCTATCATTAGATTTAAAAACATATCGTTTAGCTTGAAATGAACCAATACTGTTAAATATCATGTCCAAGCAACGAGGAAATAGTCCTCCTTCTCCTGGAGAACCAGTCATTGTATGTGTTTTTCCACTTCCAGTCACACCGTATGTGAAAAGTACACCAATTTGCCATGAATGAGGTTTTCTACTAAGGGATTAGCTACAACATCAAAGAGCTCCTTCTGGGTGGTATGAGTACCAAATACTTGTTTGAATGTATACTGAGTCTCCTTATAGTCACCATTTCTGTTCAGTCTGTAACCCTCAGGAGTGTGTAGCTGGACAGTTTTGTTATTGATCACCTCTATGCAACACTCCTGGTCAGGGAAATTCAGTGGGCGCACCCTACAATATACCTCAACTGGATCTTTCAGACTTGTCTGGGATCCTTTTTTCATCATTACTTTCCTGGACATCTTAGTTCTCGCGGACTTCATGGCTCAGGCGAGTCTCCCGTGGTCCCCGACCGGCAGAGGAGAGAGCGCAACGGCGAGCAGAGCCGCAGGGCGTGTGGGCGGGCGGGAGAGACTCCGTCTGGCCGGAGGAGGCCAGAGCTCCGGGAAGAGCCCGGCGGGCAGCGGCAGCATAGCGGACAGAGCCCCCAAGGTGAGTTCGCTCCCGCCGGCGCTTTTCAAACCGGCCAATCAGGGGCCGCCCACCGCGAAGGGGCGGGGCCTCGGCGGGCGCCCCGCCCTCCCAGAAGTGGTGCCGTCGCCTAGGCGACCGCGCTCAAGGGCGGTCCAGAGGCTCCGGGAGGGCCTGGAGGGAAGTTTGGGCTTCCCGGCAGAGGATGCTGAGGGGCCTTAGAGGAGGAGGAAGAAGAGGGAGGAAGAGGAGGAGGAGGAAGAAGAAGGACGAAGGAAGAAGAGGAGGAGGAGGAGGAGAAGAAAAGGAGAATAAGAGGAAGTGGGAGAGGAGGAAGGAGGAGAAGGGAGAAGAAAAAGGGAAAAGAAGGGAGAAGAAGAGGAGGAGGAGAAAAGGAAGAGAAGAGGAAGAAGAGGAAGAGGAGGAGGAAGGAGAAGAATAAGAGAGAATAAGAAAGCAGAAAAGAGGAAGAGAAGGGAGAAGAGGAGAAGGAAGGAGGAGCAGAAGAAGAGGAAGAGAGGAGGAAGGAGGAGAAGGGAAAATAAGAAAGCAGAAGAGGAAGAGGAGGAGAAGGGAGAAGAAAAAGAGGAGGAGAAGGAAAGAGGAGGAGGAAGGAGGAGGAGAAGGGAGAATAAGAAAGAAGAGGAAGAAGAGAAGGGAGAAGAAAAAGGGAAAAGAAGGGAGAAGAAGAGGAGGAGGAGAAGAGGAAGAAGAAGAGGAAGAGGAGGAGGAAGGAGGAGAAGAAGGGAGAATAAGAAAGCAGAAGAAGAGGAAGAGGAAGTAGATACCACATCTTAATGATCTATTCATCTGTTGTTGGACATCGAGGTTGGTTCCAAGACCTGGCTATTATACTGAGTGCTGAGATAAATAGTGGGGTGCACACATACTTTGGGATGAATGTCCTTCCAACTTGGGGGTAGATACCTAAAAGAGCTATTTCTGGGTCAAATGGCAGCTCAATTCTGAGTTCTTTGAGCACTCTCCAGACTGTTCTCCATAGGTGTTGGACTAGGGGGCATTCCCACCAGCAGTGGATGAGAGTGCCTTTCATACTGCATCCCAGCCAACAGAGATTGCTCCCATTATTTTTGATGTGAGCCATCCTCACTGGTGTAAGGTGGTACCTCATTGTTGTCTTGATTTAGATTTTCCTAATGATGAGTGAAGGTGAGCATGTTTTCATGTATTTGTTGGCCATCTTTCGGTCTTCTTCAGAGAAGTGTCTATTCATTTCATCTCCCCATTTTTCTATTGCTTTATTTGGTTTTGGGGGGTTCAGCTTTCTGAGTGCTTTGTATATTCTGGATATCAGCCCTTTATCTGACATGTTGAATGCAAAGATTTATTTCCCATTCAGTTAATTGTCTTCTTGTGTTAAGTAGGGTTTCTTTTGCCATGCAGAAGATTTTTAGTTTGGTGTAGTCCCATTTGTTTATATTTTATGCTAAAGTTCTTGCTAGTGGCATTCTATCATCAAAGACTTTTTTAATATATAGGTCTTCGAGTGTTCTACCTATTTTTTCCTCAATAAACTTTATAGATTCAAGTCTGATTTCAAGGTCTTTAATCCATTTTGAGTTGACTTTTGTATATGGGGTGAGGTATGGGTCATTTTCAATTTCTTACAAATGGTTTTCCAGTTGTACCAACACCATTTGTTGAAAAGACTTTATTTGTCCCATTTCAAGTTCTTGGCTCTTTTGTCAAATATTAGTTGACTGTATATCTGGGGGCTTATGTCGGAAATTTTGTTTTAACCCACTGTTCTGAGGCTCTGTCCTTGTACCAGTACCATGCCGTTTTGATCACTATGGCTTTATAGTATAGTTTCAGGTTAGGTAAAGAGATGCCCCCCAACTTCTTGTTTTTTAGTATGTGTTTGGCTATATTAGGTTTTTTGTGGTTCCAGATAAATTTTATGATTGATTGCGGCTCCCAGAAATTCTGACCCGTGGAAGAGGCTGGAGATCACAACAGTTATTCACGAGTCACGAAGAGGATTCCGGCCTGAAAGAGAAGAGGGGCTGGGAAATAAAGAGACTCAAGGCAAAAGGTTTTGATCAAGAGTCCGTTTATTATGGGGAGAGGTAGGCCTTATATAGTCAGGGCAAAGAAAGAGAAAGGGGGCAAGGCATTCCTGGAATAACTGTAACTTTCCATAGGCACATCTTGTTTTTTCAAAATTAACAAGGTTATACATCATGAGGCTGGCATTCATCAATCATGAGGCCCACATTGTGTTAGAGCAACAAAGTATAAGATCTAATCTCCGCTTAGGCCCACTAGCTTCTATCTTTATGGGAACATTTTGGTGTCTGTGGTCAACTCCCCTAGTTCTGAGGTATGCAGTAACTCCCCTTTTATTTAGGTCCAAGGGCAAAGGCCACATCTGCTAGCTGCTCAGGCTGGCAGCTCCTGCTAATTGTCACGTAGGCACTTTTGCTCAGACTTTCAGAGACTCCATTTTGATTTTAGTAAAAAGGGCTTTTAGTTATGCCAAACTTTCCAACAATGATTGTTTTAAGTCTTTAAAGAATGATGTCTGAATTTGGATGGGGACTGCGTTAAATCTATATAGAAGTTTGGGTAGGATAGTCATTTTGACTATGTTGATTCTACCTACCCATGAGCATGGGATGTTCTTCCATTTCCCTAGATCCTCTTCAATTTCTTTCTGAAGTGTTTTGAAGTTTGCCTGGTATAAGTCCTTCACTTCCCTTGTAAGGTTGATTCCTAGGTACTTGATGTTTTTTAATACTATTTTAAGTGGAGTTGTATTCTTAATCTCTCTCTCTCCTCTACTTCATTATTTGTATAGAGAAATGCTACTGTCTTTTGTGTATTGACTTTGTAACCAGCCACTTTTTTGTATTGGTTTATTGTTTCTAGGAGTTTTAGGGTTTAGGGTTTTCCATGTATATCATCATGTTATCTGCAAAAAGAGATAGTTTGAATTCCTCAATCCATATTTGAATTCCTTTGATTCCCTTCTCTTGTCTGTTTGCTATTGCTAGGACTTCTAAGACTATGTTGAATAAGAGTGGAGAGAGTGGACATCCTTGCCTTGTTCTTGACTTTAGTGGAAATGCTTTCAGTTTTTCACCATTAAGGATAATGTTGGCTGTGGGCTTTTCATAGATAGCTGTTACTATCTTGAGAAAGGGTCCTTCCAGACCTATTTTGCTTAGTGTTTTCAACATGAATGGATGTTGGATTTTGTCATATGCTTTCTCTGCATCGATTGATATGATCCTGTGTTTTTTGTGTTTTTTATTATTGATGTGGTGTATGATGTTGATTGATTTGCGTATGTTGAACCTTCCTTGCATCCCCGGGATGAAACCCACTTGGTCATGGTGTATAATCTTTTTTGGCGTAGTGCTGGATTCGGTTTGCTAAGATTTTGTTGAGTATTTTTGCATCTATGTTCATTAGTGAGATTGGTCTCTAGTTTTCTTTCTTGGTGGTATCTTTGCCTTCTTTGGGAATCAGAGTGATATTAGCTTCATAAAAGGAATTGGGGAGGATTCCTGTCTTTTCAATGTTTTGGAAGAGCCTGTGAATCAGTGGAAGTAATTCTTCTTGGAATGTTTAATAAAATTCACCTGTAAAATCATTTGGGCCTGGAAATTTGTTCTTGGAGAGTTTCTTAATTACTGTTTCAATTTCCTCCGTGGTGATTAGCCTGTTTAAGCTTTCTAGTCTTGGAAGCTGGCATTTTTTCCAAGAATCTGTCACTTTGTTCTGGGTTCTCTAGCCTAACTGAGTATAGTTATTCATAATATGTCCTCATGATGTGTTGGATTTCTTGGGGTTCTGTTGTAATCTCTCCCCTTTCATTTGTGATCCTGTTTATTTGGATGTTTTCCCTCTTTTTTTTGGTGAGTCTGGCCAGTGGTTTGTCTATCTTGTTTATTCTTTCAAAAAACCAACTCCTGGTCTCATTGATTTTCTGTACTGTTTTCTTAGTTTATATGTTGTTTATTTCTGCTCTGGTTTTTTTTATTTCGTGTCTTCTGGTTTTGTTTGGGTTTTTTTGTTGCTGTTGTTCCAGGTTCTTAAGATGGTCCTGTAAGCTGCTAATTTTGTCGTTTTCCTCTTTCCTGACATATGGTTGTATTGCTATGAGTTTCCCCCTAATTACTGCTTTTGCTGTGTCCCACAAGTTTTGACAAGTTGTTTCTTTATTGTCGTTTTTCTCAAGGAATCTTTTTATTTCTTCCTTGACACCTCTTTGATCCAGCTGTTTTTAAGCAGCATGTTGTTTAATCTCCAGGTGTTGGATTTTCTCCATTGCTTCTTTTTACACTCAATTTTTACTTCTGTTGCATAGTGATGCTTGTAATGATCCTTACCTTCGTGATTTTATGCAGATTATATTTGTATCCTAAGGCATGGTCTATTCTGAAGAAGGTTCTATGTAAACTTGAGAAGAATATGTACTCTGCTTTCTAGGAGTAGAGGGCCCTATAGAGGTCTATTAGTCCTAGTTCTTCTAATGTTTCATTTAGGGCTCTTATTTCTTTGTTATTTTTCTCTCTTGTGGATCTGTCCAGTGGTGATAGTGGAGTATTAAGATCTTCTACTACTATCACATTTCCTTTCATGTGTTTCTTCAGTTTTGCAAGCAGTTGCCATACGTATTTTGCTGGCTCTGCATTAGGTGTGTAGATATTAACCAGTGTTAGCACTTCTTGGTCTAGTGTTCCCCTGATCAGTAAGTAGTGATCCTCTTTGTCTCTGATCACTTTCTTGAGGTTGAATGCAATTTGGTCTAATATAAGAATGGCTGTCCCTGCTTTTTTTTAATTTCCATTGGCCTGGATAATTGATTTCCATCCTTTTATTCTAAGCCTGTGCCTATCTTGCACTTGTAGGTGTGTTTCTTGTAGGCAGCAAAAATCTGGTTTATGTTTTCTAATCCAGTTCTCTATTATGTGTCTTTTGATGGGAGAGTTTAGTTCATTAACATTTAAGGAGATTATTGATAGAGAGGGCTATTGTGCGGTTGTGTTGTTTAGCGTAGTTGCTGTTACGATCGGGGATTTGGATTTTGTAGTCATCTCTGAATAGGTCATTTAGAGTCGGTTTTGTTTGCGCAAATAATGCGAGTTCATTTTTGTTTGAGAATGATTTTAGCCTTCCCTCCCATATGATGAGAGTTTTGCTGGATAGTGGATTCTAGGTTGAAAATTTCTTTCATTCAGTCATTTAAATGTCATTCCATTGTCTTCTTGCTTGAAGTATTTCATATGGGAGATCTGGTTTGATTCTAATGTTCCTTCCTTTGTATGTGAGGGTTTTTTTCTCCCTTATTGCTTTAAGTAGGTTGCCCTTCTCTTTGTTTCTTGCCATTTGAATTACTATGTATCTTGGAGTTGGTTTGCTGGGGTCTATTTTGTTGGGGACTCTTTTCATCTCCTGGATTTGCTCAGAAGCGTCTTTCCAGAGGGTGAGAAAATTTTCTGCTATTATTTCCCTGACTAATTGTTCTTCCCCTTTCCCTGTTTCCTTCCCTTCTGATATACCTACAATTCTTAGATTGTTTCTTTTGTCTTTGTTCATTAAATACTGGACTTTTACTTCCAGTGCTTTTCCTTCTATTTCTTTGTTGGCTTCTTTGTTGTCTTTTGTTTGCAGTATATCTTTGAGTTGTTCTATGTGATTCTCGAGCTGTGCTATTCTGCTCTCCTGGCTTTCTGTGGTTTTATGTATTTCTTTTAACTCTGTTTGTATGGAGTCTTTCATATTTTGTAGCAATTCTTGTTTAATTTGGTTCTTTTGCTCATCTATTAATTTCTTGTAATTTCTGGCCAGTGTGGCTTCGAATTCTATTCTCATGGCTGCTTTTAGGTCTTGCTCTCTTGGGTCTGTGTGTTTTGGTGGACGTGGAAACTTGTTCTGATTTCTTTACATCTCCCCTGTTGTTAATGTTTTCCTTGGTTTACCCATCTTTCTTTGCATTCATTGGCTTGGCTTGGAGTGCAGTGCCTTCAGGTTTCAGCCTGCTTTTGCCTCCTGTGGCGTGGGGTTGGGTCCCTTCTCGGGGTGTGGCTCTATGTGAGTATGTTGGGTGATGTCGCTGAACTTTGGTCCTTCCCTTGTCCTCCAGACAAGCCTGGTCAATCGCCACCCACTTCCTGCCAGACAGTGCAGGTTCACTCAGCTCTCTTGAATGGGTGCCTTCCACGCTCTCCGGTCAGCGACCTCCACACACTGCTGAGAATGAAACAAATTCCTTTAAAGTCCCGAACATTGCACACAGAAATGTGGTACCACTCCAGTCCTGGATATGTGTACAGATAACAATAACCTGTGTGGGTAGAGGTCACCTACCGGAGTAAGTGGAAGGCCCCCATTCAAGAGAGCTGTGAGTTCCCGGGACAGGCCAGAGGGAGTGTGTAGAGGTCACCAACCGGATTGCGTGGAGGGTGCCCATTCAAGGGAACTTGAGCTCCCAGGACAGGCCAGAAGGAGTGTATAGAGGTCACAGACCAAAGCACGGGGGTTGGGGGGGGGGAGGGCACCCATTCAAGGGAACCTGAGTTCCCGGGACAGGCCAGAGGGAGTGTGTAGAGGTTGCTGACTGGAGCGTGTGGAAGGCTCCTATTCAAGAGAGTTGTTTTAATACATATATTTATTATACATTATATACATATATTTATTCATCAATTATAAAAAATGCTTTCTTGCCTATCGTGTATATTAATATTAAAAAACTTCTGTTTTTCAGTCTGTGGAGGACAAAAAATAAAATAAATCAAGGAGAGAAGGAAGAAGAAGAGAATGGGAAGTTGTGGGAAGCAGGGTCTGGACTTTGATTATATCGGGGATGTAGGAAATTGTTATAGCTATAAATTTAAAGTACAGATTCAACAACACTGAAAACATGAGATATATTATGAAAACTTCACAGTTCAATGTGTCTGCCATGGGAGTAGAAAATGTTTGTTGAGGGAATGGAGGGTGAAAGGTAAGGGAGCAATGGTGATGGGAGTTGACACTGCTGGTTGGATTGATTTTAAAATAATATGTGCCTTTTTCTCAGTTGTCAATATCATGGTTTACAAGCCATCGTTTTTAAATAACTTTTTAAATCATCCTAATTTCCCAATGTGTTAATTATGCCAACTCAATGACCTTTCCATGACAAATAAAAAATAAGGCTAATCCTAGCTTGTCAGTAGATCAGCCAAGATGATGAGGACCCCAAATGTATCTGAACTGACGTCCTGCTAATAAAGGCTACTTTAGTATCTATCAGAGACAAAAAAAAATGACAGTGACCCCACTTCTGAGCACATGGACCCTTGATTCAAAGAGAATAACAAATTTCAGCAAAGTGAGAATTTAAGTGGTTATACACTTCAGATTTGGGGTAGAGCAGACAGAAAATAAAGAAAGAAGCAGTGACAGGACTGGATAAAGAAGGAAAGGAGGAAGTCATGGTCATGGTGAGGATCAAAATGGGAGAGGCTGAAATATCAGGTTGTTTCTTCTTTCAATATTTGTTTCTAGGACACAACAGGTGGTGCTCAAGGATGACACCTGGTTCTAAGATCTGGTGAGCTCAGGAGATAATATGGTGTGCTGTGATACAATACTGGTTGGACACATCCAGTGCTAGTGCCCTATCCACTGCATTATTGCTCCTGACCTGCCAGATCAGGTTCTTAATTCAGTCTTCGGTGGAATTTTAATTAAGTGATGACCAATAGCTACTGAGACAGGGTCAGAAGCCAGTGTCACCCTGGGCACTGATGAGTGTCAGGACACAGTGACACCCTCATCTTGGAAATGACTAGACTGTGCCTCCTGCCTAGACTGCATCAGGGCACAGCCACAGATACCCTACCTGTGCCCCTTGTCCTCCTTCCCTCCCTGGGCAGCAGCTCCTATGCTCAGCTTCACCTCTAGGGTGAGCCAGTCTCTTTGAGTTTCCTGCTGCTTACTGAGACCAATACAACCTCCCTCAGCAGATCCTCTCTAGACAGAAGTGGATTCCACTCCCAGGGCATAGATCTGATCACAGAACATCATGATTCAGTGACAGGATCCACGTCCTGGGGGGACAAAGAACCATCCTGCCCCAGGCTCATAGACTCTGAGGAACCTGGGATTCATCAGAGACCACAGAGACTGACTGAAAATTAGATCTTTCTTGTATGGTTCCTCGATACTTTACCTTGCTACATGATGTTTAGGATAAAAGATTAAAAAGTCAGGAAGAGGCCATCTACAATATGGAGAGGATTTAAAGAATTTAAAGGATTTAAAGTCAAAAACACCCATTGAAAGTGAAATGAAAAGTTATAAATTCTCTTATAGCAGGTGGTGATTGGATAAAAAAAGCTTACTCACAGATAATTACAAAAGCTCATAAGAGACAGGTCTGCAATCCAACGAATGCAGAGCCCAAATGCAAGAGAGAAGGACAGAGACAGAGACAAAGAGACAGAGAAAGAGATGCCCTGAAGAAGCAGCAGGAATAAGGATGGAGTGCACAGGAGCCTTTCAGCTGCTTCAGGGCTCTTGATCAGTTTCAACTGAACACTCTGGCTAGACTCCAGGAGGGTTCAGAGCCTTGACTAACACCAGTTCAGCACTTTCCACAGGCAGGAAGACTGGGACAATTATGTGGTTAAAACCTGCAAGTGTCTGGGATTAAGGGGGACCAGATTGATTTTGTTATGTGATCGATCACCAGGAGGAAAAAGCTGAATGAAGCTGCTGTCATTTTCTTCCCATTGCATGATAGTCACCATAACTGGTGTGAAGCATTCCCCACCTGCTGAGACCTCTAGGGAAATTGATTTGCATAAAACCAGCCCCCACAAGGCCTAGTGGCCTGAGAAGGGAATAAGGAGACCTGGGAGAGCCTAACAGTGCTGAGAGGTGTCAGAACAGAGCTCTGGAGAGTCTCCACCATGCCTTGGAAACTTCTGCTCCTGCTCATGTTCTGCACAGGTGCTGCCTCTGGAACCCAATTGTAGCTGAGGGCCTCAATAACCTTGAGCACAACATGTTCCAAAGTCTTATCTCAGCCTAGACATACTGAGTTCTGGGGACTTCTGAATGAACCTTTTAATATTCTACAACATCTTTTCTCTTTTCATTTCAGGTTATGTGACCTCCTATGCACTGACCCAGACACCCTCAGCCTCAGTGAAACTGGGTGAGACAGCCACAATCACCTGCTCTGGAGAATTACTTGATAAGATATATACGGATTGGTACCAGCAGAAGCCAGGCCAAGCCCCTGTACTGCTAATTTATGAGGATAGTATAAGGCCCTCAGGTGTCCCTGACCGATTTTCTGGCTCTAGCTCTGGGAAAACAACCACCCTGTCCATCAGCAGAGCCCAAGCTGAAGATGAGGCTGACTATTACTGTCAGTCAGCAGACAACAGTTATAATATGCACAGTGTTACAGATTAGTGAAGAAGTAAGACAACTTTTCCACATCTGTTTTATTCTCTACCAGCTCCAGATGGTTGTGGGCAATAATGAGAAATGTGGCCCAGGCCCACATTTGTCATCTAAGTGTCTCTTTTCCTATCCTTGCAGACAGGTCTGTAGAGGAATAATTGTGGTTATATTTAGGTCTCAGAGAATATGGGCATACCTCAATACTATTGCCCAGGATGTTGTTTCTTGGATTGATGGTACCTGAGTGAAAAAACAGTCTGAGAGTGATAAAGGCATATAAAGCCAAAGTAATGGCAAATATCGAATCAAATCACAAATATTTTATCTTTGAATTAAATGTTTTTTCTTCAAAACATATTTTCTCTATTTCAGAAAATTTTAGGACTTCAGAAGTTTTCTGGAGAAAAAAGTAGGGCTATTAATCAGTGAAGCGATATCATTTCTTTTTTTAAATAATGTAGTCTTTTATTTTTATATTATTTTCTGCCCCCTCCTTCTATTTTTATATTTTAATACATATATTTATGTACCATGATTACAAACATGTTTGTAGTTGGGTTTCAGTTATATAAATAAAAAGAATAACATTCCCCTTCACAAGTGTAACCTTCCCACCACCAATGCCCTCCATCTTCCTCATCCACTCTTTGCCTGCATTCAAAAAAGGCATTCTATTTCTCTCACTCATGACCATTGTCATGGTAGTTGTCAATGTAGTCATTTCTCCAATTTAACTTACCACTCTGTGTGGCAAGCTCCATATCATGGAATGGACATTCCAGCCCTCATCTCTATTGTCTGTGTGTATTATTACAATAATAATCTTTGCTTTTCTTAAAACTCATAGATGAGAGAGACTATTCTATATCTATCTCCTTCTGACTTATTTCACTCAGCATAATAAATTACATGTCCATCCATGTTTAGAAAAATTTCATGATCTCATCTCTTCTGACAGCTGCATAGTATTCCATCATGTATATGTATCACAGATACATGCCTGACACCTGTATTTTGTCACTGGTCCCAGGGCATGATCTCAAACCCTGTACTATCACTCAGGCACAGTATAAAATCTTCATTATAATTTTATTGCTTTTAATCACAGATCAACTATTGTTCTTTTTAGCAGAGACTTGGAAGAAAAAATATTTTGCCCTTCTTAATATAAGTATTTAAGGCCTCAGTGTGGCTGCTCTATGCCCACCTCTCATACTCACATTAAGAAGAGGAACACTGCATTAATACGCTGTTTATTCTTTCCTAAGAAAATAGTTTCAAGGAAAAATTACTGTACATACTATACTATCCATGGACCTAAAATGGAATAGGAAGCCAGTCTAAGCCTAACTTACTTGAGATAATAAATTGCTGGATTGAAATGAAAATGGAAAACCAGGTCTGATGAAAAGGTCTGGGGGATGACTGTGACATTGAACAAGTAATGTCTATTTTACTTCTCTGTAGATATGACTGAAACTCTGAAATCAGGGCCATGTCTTATCCTCACTGATTTCCCAGGAGGAAATGTGCTAGGTAAAGAGGTTGTGAAGAGGTAATGATTTAGTGAAGGGTCTCCTGTCCCTGTCTTGTGACTGTAGCTGCTAATGATCCATTGTAATCCTAGACTAGCAGTGGAAACATGCAAGGCAATTCCTTAAGTCCTGAGTCTGCACTATCAAGTTGGAAGCACGCATGATAACCAAGTATCACAGATCTAAACTCTTCTCATCAACACTGCCAATTCAATCAACAGAATACAAATGATTCTGTTCAACATAATAAAAGATGAAGTCGTGTAATTTCCTGTTATGTAGATGCATCTGGAAAATGTTAGGGACATGATCCACTTTTTTAAAAAGGAGAAAATAACTGATTATATTTTATGTTTTTCTAAATTATTGAGCCTATCAAGACCAGTATTGTTCAGAAAAAAAATATTAAATCCTTTTATGGCCATGGATCAGAGAAACTAGGATCTGAAATTTCCTTCCCCTTTCCATTCGTTCTCCAACAGTTCACGCTGCCCTACCAGAACGGCCACTAGGGGGCAGCAAACAATAAACTGGAGCTGGAACAGGTGGGGGCAGGGCCACTTGAAGTGGGGTGGGGGTGTCCAAGGACTCTTACCAGGATAAAAGACAGGGTATGCTTTTTGCTGGCATATCATCTCTGACAGTGATACGCAAACTCTGAATTCTATTCGGTTTGGAATCTTGTAGAAATTGCATATTTCTAGTTCCTTCAGTTTTATTTATATGAATTCCCTCATCTTCTGAAACAGTTTTTTTGAGTTGGTTGAACTGTTCATCCATAGATTGCTTACTTCTGCAGGCTAGTGACTCCTTTATTTCTGTTGCTAAAACATTAAGTGTTAATTTTAGGTCCTTATCTATAAGGCTAGGAATTTTGATAGGTTTGGAAATTTGCCAGGGTTTCTTTCCATACTCCCACTAGCAATTGTCTTCCTTAGTTTCCCCATTGTTCTTTGCATTATTGGGTTGAAATTAGGGTCTTTCAGGTTAATTAAGAAAGTGATATATTGAATTGATTATATAAAAGGTGGCTATATATAAAGGTGGATATATCTGCTTTATAGGTTATTTTCCTAAACACACAAGGTTACCTAAGTATGATTAAAAAAGATTGTCATCTAATTCATTGGTTTGTTCAACTGAGTTTTGAGTTCCATAATTTATTTTTAATATATATTTTATTTAAACAACTTGATTACATACATGATTGTGTTTAGGTTTCAGCAATGTAAAGAACACCACCTATCACCAGTGCAACATTCCATCTCCAATGTCCCAAATCTCCCTCCTCCCCACCCTACCCCCACCTATACTCTAGTCAGGCTTTCTATTTCCCTCATACATTCTCATTGTTAGGATAGTTCACAATGTAGTAATTTCTCTAACTAAACTCATCACTCTTTGTGGTGAGCTTCATGAGGTGGGCTGTAACTTCCAGCCCTACTCTCTTTTGTGTCTGAAGATTATTATTGCAAGAATGTCTTAAATTTTTCTTAAAACCCATAAATGAGTGATACCATTCTGCATCTTTCTCTCTCTGAGTTATTTCACTCAGCATAATAAATTTCATGTATAGGAAAATTTCATGACTTCATTTCATCCTAACAGCTACATAATATTCCATTGTGTATATGTACCACAGTTTCTTTAGCCATTCATTTGTTGAAGGGTATCTTGGCTGTTTCCAGATTATTGCTATGGTAAATAGTGCTGCAATGAATAAAGGTGTAAGGAAGAGATTTTTGTATTGTGTTTTTGTGTATCTAAGGTATATATATTTCTAGGAGTGGTATAGCTGGGTCGTATGGGAGCTCGATTTCCAGTTTTTGGAGGAATCTCCATATTGCTTTCCATAAAAGTTGAACTAGACAGCATTCCCACCAGCAGTGGATAAGCGTTCCTTTCTCTCCACATCCTGGCCAACATTGCTTATTCTCATTCTTTGTGATGTGTGCCAATCTCTGTGCTGTGAGGTGGTACCTCATTGTTTTGAGTTGCATCTCCCTGATGGTTAGTGATGTGGAGCATTTTTACATGTGTCTTTTGGCCATTTGTATTTCATCTTTGTCAAAGGATCTGTCCATTTCTTCTCCCCATTTTTTGATGGGATTAGATATTTTTTTCTTTTAAAGTTCTGTCAGTGCCTTGTATATTTTGGAGATTAGCCCCTTATCTGATGGATATTGGGTGAATAGTTTCTCCCACTCAGTGGGGTGCTCTTGTATCCTGGGCGCTATTTCCTTTGAGGTGCAGAAGCTTCTCCACTTAGTATATTCCCATCTGTTAATCTCTGCTTTCACTTGCTTGGAGAGTGCAGTTTCCTCCTTGAAGATGCCTGTAGTCTCAATGTCCTGGACTGTTTTGCCTACGTGTTGTTCTATATATCTTATGGTTTTGGGTCTGATATCGAGGTCTTTAATCCATTTGGATTTTACCTTCATACATGAGGTTAACTGGGGGTCTAAGTTCCATTTTTTGCAAGTGGCTAGCCAGTTGTGCCAACACCACTTGTTGAAGAGGCTTTCTTTACTCCATTTAGGATTTCTTGCTCCTTTATAAAAAATAAAATAGGTGATTGTATGTCTGGAGAACATTCTCTGAGTATTCAAGCCTATTCCACTGATCTGAGGGCCTATCTTTATTTCATTACCATGCTGCTTTGATAACTATCACTTTTTAGTAAAGTTTAAAGTTGGGAAAAGTAATTCTTCCCATATTCTTTTTCCCAATGATTACTTTAGCATTCCAAATGAATTTCAAAAGTGCCTGATCCACTTCTTTAAAAAATGTCACAGACATCTTTAGAGGGATCGCATTAAATCTGTACAATGTTTTGGGGAGTATTGCCATTTTGATTATGTTAATCCTGCCAATACATGAGCAGGGTATGTGCTTTCATTTCCACATGTCCTTTCTTATTTCGTGGAGCAGAGTTTTATAGTTTTCATTGTATAGGTCATTCACATTTTTAGTCAAGTTGATTCCAAGATATTTGAGTTTGTGTGGCACTATTGTGAATGGGGTTGTTTTCTTAATGTCCATTTCTTCCCTATTATTATTGGTGAATAGAAAGGCCATTGATTTTTGTGTGTTAATTTTGTAACCTGCAACATTGCTATATGAGTTTATTATTTCTAGAAGCTTTTTGGTAGAAACTTTAAGGTTTTCTAAGTAGAGTATCATGTCATCTGCAAACAGCTAGAGCTTGACTTCTTCCTTTCCTCTCTGGATTCCCTTGATATCTTTTTCTTGCCTAATCACTATAGCAAGGACTTCTAGTGCTATGTTGAATAGGACTGGTGAGGGAGGACAGCCTTGTCTTGTGCTAGAATTTAGAGGGAAGGCTTTTAATTTTTCTCCATTGAGGACAATATTTGCCTCTGGCTTGTGGTAGTGGCCTTAACTATATTGAGAAAGGTTCCTTCCATTCCCATCTTGCTGAGAGTTTTGATCAAGAATGGGTGTTGGATCTTATCAAATGCTTTCTCTGCATCTATCGATATGATCATGTGATTTTTATTTTTCTTGTTGTTTATGTTGTGTATTATGTTGATAGATTTACGGATGTTAAACCAGCCTTGCATCCCTGGGATGAAACCTACTTGAGCATAGTTGATGATCTTCTTAATGAGGCATTAAATCCTATTTGCCAGGATTTTATTGCATTCATCAGCAATATTGATCTGTAATTTTCTTTTTTTTTTTGTAGCATCTCTGTCTGGTTTAGGTATCAAGGTGATGTTGGCTTCATAAAAGCTATTTGGAAGTGTTCCTGGTTTTTTGATTTTATGAAAGAGTCTTGCCAGGATTGGTAGAAGTTTCTCTTGAAAAATTTGAAAGAATTCATTAGTGAATTCATCTGGGCCTGGGCTTTTGTTTTTGGGCAGACATTTGATTACTGTCTTCATTTCCTCAATAGTTATTGGGGTGTTTACATATGCTAATTCCTCTTCCTTCAACCGTGGAAGATTTATAATCTTCCAAGAATTTATCCATTTCTTCTGGGTTCTCATTTTTAGTGGCATAGAGTTTCTCAAAGTAGATTCTGATTACCCTTTGAATCTCTGCCATATCAGTAGTGATCTCTCCTTTTTCATTCCTAATATTTATCAAGTTATCAAGTTTCTCTCTCTCTTTCTTTGTTAGTTTTGCCAGAGGTCTATCAATCTTGTTTATTTTTTCAAAGAACCAACTTCTGCTTTCGTTGATCTTTCGGATTGTTTTTCAGGTTTCCACTTCGTTGATTTCTACTCTCAACTTTGTTATTTCCTTCTGTCTCCCTCTTTTTGGTTCCTTTTGTTGAGCACTTTCTAATTCTATGAGCTGCATCATTAAGCTCTTCAGGTATGCCCCTTCTTCTTTCCTGATGTGTTCTTACAAAGTTATAAATTTTCCTCTCAGTACCGCTTTTGCTGTGTCCCATAGGTTCTGATAGTTTGTGTCTCTATTGTCATTTGTTTTTAGGAAGGTTTTGATTTTCTCTTTGATTTTATCTCAGACCCACTGGTTATTCAGTATTAGGCTGTTTAACTTCCATGTATTAAAGTTTTTCTTCTGTGTCCCTTTGTAATTCACATATAGTTTCAGGGCCTTGTGGTCAGCAAAGGTAGCCTGCAAAATTTCTATCCTCTTGATATTATGGAGGTATGCTTTATGTGCTAGCATGTAGTCTAACCTGGAGAATGTCCCATGTACATTAGAGAAGAATGTGTATCCAGGTTTCTGGGGGTGGAGTGTCCTATATATATCTACTAGGCCTCTTTATTCCATTTCTCTTCTCAGGTCTAGTATATTCTTGTTGGGTTTCAGTCTGGTTGACCTATCCAGTGTTGACAATGCCATGGTGAGGTCTCCCACAATTATTGTGTTGTTATTGATATTATTTTTCAGATTCGTCAACAATTGTTTTAAATATTTTGCTGGCCCCTCATTCAGTGCATATATGTTTAGGAGAGTGATTTCTTCCTGCTGTACATATCCCTTGATTAATATAAAATGTCCATCTTTGTCTCTTACAACCTTCCTGAGTATAAAGTTTGCATCATCTGATATTAGTATGGCCACTCCAGCTTTTTTATGGGTGTTGTTTGCTTGGATGATTTTCCTCCAGCCTATTCAGGTGCATTTCTTGTGGGCAGCAGAAGGTTGGATTGAGTTTTTTGATCCATTTAGCCACTCTGTGTCTCTTAACTGGTGCATTTAGTCCATTGACATTGAGAGAAAGAATTGTCCTGGGATTTAGTGCCATCTTTATATCAAAGTTTGGTGTGTGTGTTGGTCAGTCTTGTCTTAAAGTAGGTCTTTCAGTTTTTCTTTTAAGACTGGTTTTGAGTCTGTGAAGTTTCTGCTGTTTGTCTGTGAAACCATGTATTTTTCCTTCAAACTTGAAAGTGATTTTGCTGGGTGCAGTATTCAAGGCAAAGCATTTATTTCATTGAGTTTTGTCACTATGTCCCACCACTGCTTTCTGGCCTTGAGTGTTTCAGGTGACAGGTCTGCAGTAAATCTCAAGGATGTTCCCTTGAATATAATTTCTCTTTTCGATCTTGCTGTTTTCAGAATTCTGTTTCTATCTGTGGGATTCATCATTGTGACTAGGATATGTCTAGGGGTGTTTTTTCTGGGGTCTCTTTTAGTTGGTACTCTTCAGGCATGCAGGATTTGATCACATGTATTCTTTAGCTCTGGTATTTTTTCTTTAATGATGTTCTTGACCGTTGATTCTTCCTGGAGATTTTCTTCCTGGGTCTCTGGGACTCCAATGATTCTTAAGTTGTTTCTGTTGAGCTTATCATAGACTTCTATTTTCATCTGTTCCCAATCTTTGAGTAATTTTTCCATTGTTTAATTGTTTGCTTTAAGGCTTTTTTCTAATTTCTTCTGCTGTATGAAACTGTTATTCATCTCATCTTCCAGTGTACTAATTCTATCCTTACCTGCTGTTAACCCGTGGGAAAGCTCATCCATGTTTTTCTTCAATTCATTTACTTTACTGAGTTTCTTCAGACCTGTTATTTGACCTGAAATTTCAGTTTGGAGTTTTCTCATTTATATCTTCATATTCTCTTAATTCTTATTAGTGTTCTCTTCTATACTTTTTTTGAGTTCTTTGAACATCTTCCATATTTTGACTCTAAACTCCTTATCTGAGAGACTGACTAGTTGGTTGGCCATATTCTGCTCATTTGAGTTTCCGTCTTCACACTCTATGTCTGGCACTGGCCTGTGTTGTTTCCCCATTATCACACTTGTATTGTGGGTTTTTCTACGTGTTGTGGTTGTATTCATTGACTAAATGATGTGCTTGGCTGTGCTCCTCTGGCTCCTCCCTCTCTGGGTGTATCAACTCACCTCCAAGGAAGGCTAGCCATGTGCAGATGAAGCCACACACAGAATGAAATCAGGCCAAGAATGCAGCACAGCACAGGAGACAGAGATAGGTGCTGGCATCTGAGTTCCAACAGAGTTCAGCAGCTTTCCCTTTTCCGGGAGTTCAACTCACTTCCAGGGAAGGCTCCAGGGAAGGCTAGGCGTGTGCAGATGAAGCCACACACTGGATTAAATTAGGCTCTAGGGAAGGCTAGCCGTGTGCAGATGAAGCCACACACAGAATGAAATCAGGCTAAGAATGCAGCACAGCACAGGAGACAGTCAGAGATAAGTGCTGGCATCTGAGTTGCAGCAGAGTTCCGAGTTGCATAATTTCTAAAAGAAAGAAGTGCTAGGTCTAATCTGAAAATGTCTGATATAAATTGAAATGTCTAGTGTGTCTGCATGGTTTGGGAAGAGGAAGGTTAAATGGGAGGGAACTTAATGTCCCTCTCTGCATACAAACCTGAGATGGGACAAGAGACATCAGGGTGGGGGGGGGTCTGAAGTGGCATTTCAACTCAGAACTGAACTCAGTTTACCTTTGCTAAAACCTGGTCACTGGTTACATACCACTTGTCCTTGTGATAAATTTTCTCTGCCTCCTATTGGATCTGAATCCAATGATTCAGTCAACAAAATTTTCTCCATCTAAGTTGAAGCAGCTCCATTTACACTGTAGGACGCATTTTGTTAAAGACAAAAACACCCTGAAACCAAAATAAAATGTTCTATAAATATCCTATAGGAGGTGGTGGTTGAACAAAAAAAGCTCACACACAAATAATTAGAGAAGCCCCGAAGAGTCCAGTGTACAATGAATGTAGTCGAATGTCAGAGAGAGAGAGAGAGAAAGAAAGAGAGAGAGAGAGAGATGATGATGATATTGGTGGTGATGATGGTGATGATGATGATGATCTTTGGTAGAAGCAGCAGGAGCAGGAAATATGGAGGGCACAGGATGCCCCTCGTTACTTCAGGGCTCACTATTGTTCATTTTCACAGGATCCCCATGATAAGGTTCCAGAAACTTCAGAGCCCCCAATGACAACAGCCCAGAAATTTCCAAAGACAAGGGAGGCTAGAGACAACAATTATGTGCTAAAACCTGCATGTGCCTGCGATCATCACAAACAGACCAGACTGCTTTTATCAGGAGAAAAAAGCTTAGGGAAGCTGAACTATTCTCCCCCCCTCCCCCATTGTTTGACTACTACTTTCATTATAACTGGTCTGAGGCATTAACCTCTAGAGAAATTGATTTGCATAAACCAATCCCCACAAGGCCTAGTGGCCTGAAAAGGGAATAAGGAGACCTGGGAGAGCCTAGCCATACTGAGAGGTGTCAGGACAGAGCTCTGCAGAGTTTCCACCATGTCTTCCAAGCTTCTGCTCATGTTCTGCACAGGTGCTGCTTCAGGGCCTATCTGTAGCTTCAGGACTCAATAATCTTGAGCACAACAAGCTCCATCCTATTCTCAGCCTAGTCAAACTGAGTTCTGAGGAATGTTAAATGAACCTTTTAATGTGCTACAACATCTCTTTTTTCATTTCAGATTATGTGTCCTCCAACACACTGACTCAGACACCTCATGTCTCAGTGAAACTGGGTCAGACAGTCAAAATCACCTGCTCTGGAGAATTACTTGATGAGAGTTATACTCACTGGTACCAGCAGAAGCCAAGTCAGGCTCCTGTGCTGGTAATTTGTGAAGATAGTGAGAGGCCCTCTGGAGTCCCTGACTGATTTTCTTGCTCTAGATCTGGGAAAACAGCCACCCTGTCCATCAGCAGAGCTCAAGCTGAGGATGAGGCTGACTATTACTGTCACTCATGGAACAGCAGTGGTAATAACCACAGTGTTACAGGGTAGTGAGAAGTAAGACAACAACTTTTTCACATCTGTGTTTTATTCTCTACCAGCCCCAGATGGTTGTGGGCAATACTGTGCAATATGGCCCAGACCTACATTTGGCATCTAAGTGTACTTCCTCCAATCCTGGCAGACAAGTCTGCACAGAGGTAATTGTGGTTTCTTTCAGGGTTCACAGGAGGTGGAGGCTCCCTACTATTGCCTGGGCTGGGTGTTTCTTTGAGTTGATAGACCTGCATGGAGAATAGACAGTCTGCCATCTATGAAGGCACACAAAGTCAAAGTGACAGCAAGAAATGGAATCACATGACAAATATTGTATTTTTGGATGAAACTGCATTTTTTTTCTCAGAACTAGATCTCTGTACCAGAAAAATATATGGCTTCAGAGTAGGGGGGAAAACGTAGAGATAATTATTAGTGAACTAATCCCATTTCCAAGCTTAGTCTTAGATATGCAAAAACATTGGCTTCATATTGAAGGCCAGATTCACTTAATACAAGGCATTGTGTTGGAGACTGTGACCTGTCAGAAATCATTTTTGCTGTCTTCTGCCTTAGCCCAGCTTTTCACCTAAAAGCTGCCTACGTGCAGTTTTGCTGTAAGCCCTTGAGTTAACAGGAAAAGCATTTGCAGCTGCAGGAGATAATTAACTCTGTAGCCCGGAGAAAGAGCAATATAGCCCGGTACCATTCCCAGAAATAAGGTTTTACTCCCTTAACTACATTCCTGAGTTAATAGCTAAATGCGACAAAGCTTGCCCCACCATAAAACCTGCTGAGAGTTCCGAAAAGTGGTCTGCAAACCCTACTTTAGGGTCATAGGGCAATTCCTTGAAAGCTGCTGACTTAGGAATGATTGTAAAATTGTCACTGCTTCTCCCTCCCTTCTGGAAAATGATTTACTGCCTTTGTTTCATGGCTTTCACGCCAAAAAGTATGATTGACACCACCTTTTACCTGCCCCCTTCTCCTTCTCTATATAAGAGATGCAGGACCCTAATAAAGTCACCTTTGAACGGTCTGATCGCCAAAGGTCATTATTACTAACCTCTCTTAGATTTTTTACAGGTGTGGTTGTGCTTCTAGCCCTGCTAAATAAAGGTGCGGTCGTCTGTGAGCCTCTCGACTGATTCCTGCTGGCCGGGCCCCTCCGGGGGGCTTGCAGGACCCCACATTTTGGCGCCCAACGCTGGGCCCGAAGACCACCACCACACTCGAACGACTACAGGGCGGCGTGTCCGGAGCTGTTTCGTAAAACGCAGGTATACCCCATCTGGGTAGCGTAGAAATAGTTAGCCTTAACAAACTGCAGTTTTTTCAAGTCGTTCCCCCCGCTGCCCCTGATTGGCTTTTGGGGCTTCACCCATTGGATTCGCTACCATGGGTGCCGCATTGAATATTCACCCATAGGATTCGCTACCATGGGTGCCACGTTGAGTACTGAACTTAAATTCATTTAAGATATACAGTCTGAATTGAAACGCAGAGGTTACCAAAAAAGATATTTGTAATTTCTTAATGTTTTGTTCATGATGTTTGCCAGAAATCTAGTGTTCCGGGGCTCCCTATCACTTTAAATCTCTCAGTTTCCTCCCTCCTTTAAGCCTTCACCTTCACTTCTGCCGCTGCAACCTCTGTGCTAATCCTAAAAAAAAAAAAAAAAAAAAAAAAAAAAGGGCCGGGCGGTGGCGCTAAAGGTAAGGTGCCTGCCTTACCTGCGCTACCCTAGGACGGACCACGGTTCAATCCCCCGGCGTCCCATATGGTCCCCCAAGCCAGGAGCGACTTCTGAGCGCATAGCCAGGAGTAACCCCTGAGCGTCACCGGGTGTGGCCCAAAAACCAAAAAAAAAAAAAAAAAAAAACGCCGCTTTTTTTTTCCTGTGCTGTAAAACTCTTGCCGGCGGGCGGGCAAAAATTCTGATCTCTAAGCTCTTAAAGGCGCAGCACACATTTTCCAGGTCCCAGCTTGTCAGCAGCTCTGTGCCTAAAAGTCGCTCTCCAAAGTCCGTGTTACAGCTCCTCCACACGCGGCAACTAACTTCTACTAACCCCCGTCGCCACTCCCTTCTCCTACGCCTGCACCCCCCACAGCCCCCCGCGGGGCACAGTGCGGTGGAGCGAAAAGCACACGTAGCTGCAGGCTATGGACACTGCGACCGGTCTACCTCCGCGGCCACAATTCCACTCCCAGATTCCAGCTCTGATTCAGAAACAGAGAATGCTCTACCCAGCGGCGCTGAATCAACCAGGGGTAAGGTGCTGCAGGAATTGCTCCTGCGTAACAAACCTATAAATAAAAAAGATCTCACTGAATTGCTTCAAGCAAACAAAACCTATGGCACGCAAACACCCTATACCATCTCTCGTGTCAGGTGCAAAACCAGGCCTCACCTTGCCATTACGGTGGGAGGCAGACCCTTTACAGGCCTTCTTGACTCTGGTACAGACATTACCTGTTTCTCCTCTACTGACTGGCCCCCTAATTGGCCTACAACAATCTCCCATGACACTATCTTTGGGGTCGCAGGCACCGCCAAACAAGCCCTTGTCAGCGCCACTGAATTGGTGTGGCAGAACGAGTATGGAGACACTGGCTTTATTCGCCCATATATTATCCCTGATCTGCCCATTAACTTGTGGGGCAGAGACATCATGAAGCAAATGGGTGTCTTTTTCATTAAGTGCAAAAATTCTGCGGTTTTGAAACAAATAATGCGTTAGGGCTACATGCCCTCTAGAGGCCTAGGTAAAAATTTACAAGGCATTTCCAAACCCACTTAGCCCGCCCCCATTCCTGAACGCCTGAAATCAGGCTATTCACACGCTTTTCCGGCTTTTTAACCTACCCCCAAGCAGAAAAAATTACCTGGCGTTCAAATACACCTGTCTGGGTTGGCCAGTGGCCGTTGCCTGTAAAGAAACTTCAGGCCGCTTCAGCGATTTCAGCGAGCAGAACGGTTCCCCCCCCTCCATCCCTTAGGATAAAAATGCAGCCCTACCTTCCCTTAGGTTTTTATGGCTGTCTCTCTGTTGTTACAAGCGTTCCTTTCTCCTAAGTCAAAATGCATGAGTTAAAATGTTTTTCTAAAGATAAAGGCCACAGTTGGTAAAATTAAAAAGTCTTAAATGTGTTAGAAAATGTCATAATAAGTCCTTTAACCTATGCAAAGGTAGCGTATATGTGGCATACTTTGTACCTGTTTTTAAAACTGTAAATTTCTGTGTGCAAACATAAAAAAAATTATTTTTAATCTTAAGAATATATGAAGTTTGTAAAGTGGTTCATGTCATGGGCATTTTTTCGTAGCTTAGGCTCCTTAATCTGCATTTAAATGTTTCTTATATTTTGTCTTTTTAATTGCTCTTTCCTCTCCATGTTTGCTATTCAAATCTAATGGTCAAATAACATTTTGTAACATTTTTAACTTTGTTTTTGAGGAATAGTTTGTAAATATAACACAGGTGTCTTTTTTACCTCTGCATTGGAAAAAACAGCAAAACTCCTTTGTTAAAATTACTGCACATGTTTAGAAAGTTAATTTTTTTAACAACTAAAATAATACAAGTCAGCAAAAGAAGTTGGTCAGCTTTCCTTGACAATAATGTGTAAACATTCCAAAACTCTGAGCTAAGCCTAAGCTCTTTTAAATGCATAATAAATATAGGAGAATAGCATTGCTATTTAAAAAACTTGGACCAAATAGTCTGAACCTCGGAGGCAGTTAGGCAGTTCAAACAGTGGCATAAAAGCCATTTTAAAAACAAAAAAAAACAATATAATAACTAATTAAATAAATTTGTTCATAAATTAATGTTCATAAATTTAAACCTTAAGTAGCTTTGTCCTTTTTCTTAATTTCAAGCCTAATTTTAAACTCAAAGGTAAGTAAAAATAATTTTGCATTTTCCAAGTTTAATCTTAAATTGTCTCTGTTCATGTTGTGGTTAGCCCTTTTTAAATTAATATTGTTAATTAGTATTATAAAAATAATTAAATTTTATAAGCAAATTAACAAGTGTTAAATATAATTTTGGTCTTCAGCTCTAGGTGTGAGAATGCCTCAAATGCCTTTAACTATATTTTATAATGTCTAAACATCTTGTTAATTTGGTATCTAATATTTTTACAAATTATTCACTTAAAGTCTTCATAGTAAAATCAGTTGTTTGTTTTTTAAAGTCAGTTTTTTATACCTTTAATAATCATAGTTCATGCTCTTGTGTTCAATCATAAAAATTTTAACACTGTATTACAGCTGTCTTGCTATTCTAATGTGAAACCAATTTATCACAAACCTGTTCATTTACAGCAAATAATATCATGCTTCAAAGTGAAAACTCCTTCTGCAGTACTCACTAACCATTTTACTTAACAAAAATTTTTTTAACTGCTAACATTTTACTTCATGTTACAATTGTTTTAAAAATGTTTTGTGTTAAAGCTAAAACTTAAAATTTATTTTCAGCAAAGCTCCACCCCAGCTACATTAAAATAATTGTTTTTCTCTCACAAACATGCCGGCTAAATACTTTGAAAGCGCTTGTCAATTTTTCTAATGCAAGTTTTTATTCCATCCTTTTGTTTGTTCATGTATGCGTGTTATGAGTGAACGTGGCCACAATGTTGTGTTCCATGTTGTTTTTGTTCTGTCTGTTTATTTGTTATTTTTGCATTTCATGATAAATACAATTTTTAAAGCCTTATCCATTTTTGAAATTTTCAATTAATTTTTTTAACCTGACTTAGTCTGGTCATCTAACTGTGAAATCCTGCTAAAAAATCCTGTGCTAAGCTAGCTTTGTCCTATCAGCATGGCCGAAGGAGTAGGGGATGGTAAACCCCAAATTTCTCAAATGGCCATCAGGGATAAGTTTTCCCTGGAGAATTTCTGGACTTTGCAATCCCCAGCTTTCCTGCTATGTGTAAGTTAAGGCCTATAGAATATAAATTTGTAACTAAAAAATAGCATCTAGCTTTAAAATAAAAAAAAAAATAAAAAAAATTTTTTAACAAAAAACATTTAGGTTCAGTTTAAAACTTTTTGAAACATTGGCAATTTTACTTATTAAAAAAAATTTTTTTTTGTGCTGAAGTCTAACAGTAGTCAGGAGGCATTCCCGTGGCATTCAAAAATAACCATTTTGCCTCCTGCCAAGCAGTTTCCTTAGCCTCTTGCAGTCATCTCTTCATTCACTTCAAAAGAGCCTGCCACCCCTCCTGCTAGCTGCCATTCCTGCGAACCTGTTTCTAACTGGCTCCACCTTTAACAATGCTGAATTTGGTACTCTGCCTGGCTGCCACCAACCACCCCCTTCAAACCAAGGCTTCATTAATTTGTTTGCTCCACTTGACTCTCCCTTGCAAGACGATGACAACACCTCCAGTTCCTTCCCTTCCCCTTTTATGGTGCCGGAAACATAGCCAACTCCCCTGGCAATGTCAGCTCAACCTCTCCCATGCCCTCAGCTCTTCAAAACTCTGCCTGCTTCCTCACCCTTCCAGCCCACGCGGTCCTCCGGACACCCCTCCTCTTCTCAGCTCATCCTTGTCATGATCAACGCCTCCGCCCAGACGCCTTCGGTACCTGCTATTCACCCACCTCACCGTCCTAAATTGCTGCCTTGAACTGCCTCACTTCACCAACAACACCAACCTTCTGCGATGCGGTATGAAACTTCAACATGGCTTAACTTTAAAACTAGTGGTGAAACTTGAACTTTGCCCCTTGGTACCCAATATAATTCCCCCTATTGAAAATTGTAATCAAATTCTTGTTAATTTCTCCTTTCAGTTCATAATTGCCCCCAATTTAACGTTTTTTGCCTGTTTCACTGGTTTATCTCCCCCATTGTTTTACATTTGTTTCTTTAGTCCTAGAACTACTGTGTTTTGGTTGTTTTAATGCCTAAATTAACTGTTAAATCAAAAATTGCCTTATTACCTCTTAAATATAACCTTGTGTCTCTCCCGCTGCTGTATAAAAACAAACATTGCCTCCACCCCAGCCTTATTGAAAGGCCTAGGTGTTACTGGTGTGGGCACAATAATTTATTCATTGGTTCATACTTAAAAATCTGTTACTGCGTTAAGTATAACTGTTGTTACAAATGTTTCAAACTTACAATAAGTTTACACTACTTAAAGCACACTGTTGTATCCCTAGCAAAAATAGTGCAGCTAAACCACTGTGGTTTAATTTGGTTTCTTTTTTTTTAGGAAGGGGGAATCTGTGTAGCCCTCAAGGAACAATGTTGTATATTCAAAAACAAAACTGGACTAGTTAGGGACAGTGTTCGACACATTGGCGATGGTATGAAAGAATTTCAGAACCGTTTTAATCAAGAACAAAGTTGGTACCAGGGCTGGTTTTTCTCTTCTCCTTGGCTCCACACAATACTGTCCACTGTTTTGGGCCCCCTTATTAGCCTTATGCTGCTCCTTTCCCTTGGCCCATGGGCTCTTCGCAAACTCACGGACCTTGTTAAAAATCTGGCAGATGATAAGGAAAAAACCTCTGTTCAGGTTCACTATCAATTAGCCCCACGTGACTCCTGTGAAAACTTGGCTATAGTCACCAAGCCGCCCTTCCAGCCACTAAGTTTCCAGGAGATTGAGCGCATCGCTAACAAACGGAGCTCGCTCCGATCTTTGTGCTCTCGGCTGTGGAGATGCCTATGACGGGATTAGCAGGGTCCCAGTTAGGGCATGGCCCCAAAAGGCTACGGCGTATAATTCGGACCTCTGCGCACACCCACTGCGTCCGTAGTCATCATTTTAAATGCGGCTGATGGCCATGTCCGACCTGGTCAAACCCTGTAGCCTAAGACACGGATCTTCCACCCACTCACGACTTTCCTTCTTTTATTAGAAGAGAAAGGGGGAGATGTTGGAGACTGTGACCTGTCAGAAATCATTTTTGCTGTCTTCTGCCTTAGCCCAGCTTTTCACCTAAAAGCTGCCTACGTGCAGTTTTGCTGTAAGCCCTTGAGTTAACAGGAAAAGCATTTGCAGCTGCAGGAGATAATTAACTCTGTGGCCCGGAGAAAGAGCAATATAGCCCGGTACCATTCCCAGAAATAAGGTTTTACTCCCTTAACTACATTCCTGAGTTAATAGCTAAATGCGACAAAGCTTGCCCCACCATAAAACCTACTGAGAGTTCCGAAAAGTGGTCTGCAAACCCTACTTTAGGGTCATAGGGCAATTCCTTGAAAGCTGCTGACTTAGGAATGATTGTAAAATTGTCACTGCTTCTCCCTCCCTTCTGGAAAATGATTTACTGCCTTTGTTTCATGGCTTTCGCGCCAAAAAGTATGATTGACACCACCTTTTACCTGCCCCCTTCTCCTTCTCTATATAAGAGATGCAGGACCCTAATAAAGTCACCTTTGAACGGTCTGATCGCCAAAGGTCATTATTACTAACCTCTCTTAGATTTTTTACAGGTGTGGTTGTGCTTCTAGCCCTGCTAAATAAAGGTGCGGTCGTCTGTGAGCCTCTCGACTGATTCCTGCTGGCCGGGCCCCTCCGGGGGGCTTGCAGGACCCCGCAGCATTGGATCTGCTTTTCAAGCTTTCTAAAATAGATTTTTTTTCTTTGCTCACACCTGACTGTGCTATGGACTTACTTCCAACTCTATACCCTGCTGGCAGGGATAGGGTGTCATATGGGATACCAGCGATCAAACCTGGCCACAACATTTGCGAAGCAAGAACTTTACCCGCTGAGCTATCAATTAAACCCCAGATAAGAAATGCATTGGTCCAAAAAAAGAAATTTTATAATCTAATCTGTTTAACATTTTAATTATCCTTGGCCTTTGGTATCACGAAGTATCCCCTATTCTTTACTTGAATTAAGTAACGAAAAAATTTTTATTATTTTATAATTTTCCAAACACTGAAGGAAATCAATCAAAAAACATTTTAATGATAAATTTTTATAATTTAAACACAATTTCTGTCCCAAAAATCTAGATTATTTATTTAGAAAGCTTTCTCTGTCAATGCTCCAAACCATGTACATGACATAGAAAGTTTCCATAACCTATTGAAACCTCAAAAGATCTGTTAGGAGTTACAGACCAGAAAATGGGGGCTGCAGGAGACTCTCACTCTCTGGGATCTCTTGAGCCTAGGTCTTCTTGGGAAATCACACACCACATTAGCAGCCCTGAACCCTACTCAATTGCATTCCTAACAGCTCTCTCCCTGAGAGGATAATAGGAGACTAGGAGGAGTTCAGCCACTGGTAACAGCATTAGACACCCAAAGCATGGCCTAGACCTCACTTCTCCTGGTATCCTGACTCACTGTATACTTGATGTGTCAAGGATCTTAGCATTTCAGGTTCAGTACTTTGGGACAATCTTGGCTCCAACACTGAGCTCAGTAGAACCATGCTGTAGATTTTGGTGGTGCTGGGGTGTGTGTGTCCCACAGAATTGTTACAGGTCACGACAAGGAGGATATCCTCATAGCTGTATTTTGAACACTCTGACCTCTCTTCTGTCTCTCATGCAAGGTCTCTATCTTCCTATGAACTAACTTGGCCAACCTCATTGTCTGTTAGCCTGGGAAGAGAAACCAGGATGACATGCAGGGGAATCAAAATTGGAGATAAATTTGTTCACTGGTATAGTAGAAACCAGGCCAGGCCCATGGTCATCTATAATGATTTTTTTTTAATATATATAATTTTTATTTTGATCATAGTGTCTTACATATTGTTGACAATAACATTTTAGGTACATATTTACATAAAATCAGGGGGGATTCCCATCACCAATTTGTCCTCCCTACACCTCCGTTTTTGTCCTACCTCCCATTTCCTCTTCCCTCACCCCCAGGGCGGCTAGAATATGTGGTCCCCTCTGTATCCAACCCACTACTTAGTAGTCTTGCCCATGTTTGGTCTTAATGCCTCCCTTATCTCCCCCTCTAATTGTAGGCAGGACTAGCTAATTCAAGTTGCATGATTTTGCCTGAAAAAGAGAAGATAAATAAACTGGGGTAAGAGTCTAATACTCCAAAAATGGATGGAATCCTTCTAGAGGCTCTCATCATCGATTTGGGAGATGAAGGAGAAAAAGAAGTTGAAACACTCCACCAGTACCAAAAAAAAAAGAGTCAATTATCCAGTGGGGACTTCATCTATATCGGTAAGCACCAAAAAAAAAAAAAAAAAAAAAAAAAAACAAAAACAAAAAAAAACAGATGAAAAACAAAGCAAAACAAACAACCAAAAACCAAACAAACAAACCAAAAACACGCCATGGTCTTGAAATAAGAAACATGGCATAGCACATAACGAAAGAAGAGAAAAGAAGAGAGAAAAAAAAATAAGTATAATTGGGGACCACGATTTCAGTAGTCACACCCAAACAGAGAAATCGACCAAAATAGATAGGTATATAAAAATAATAATAACAATAATAAATGAAGGGAAAAATATATGTATATATGAAATAACCAAGGTTTTGTGGTTTTTGTATTTTTGTTTTTTTTTCCCTCCTGCCCTGGCACAGTAAATATTGGGGTCATTCTAAAAGGAATTCACTTGGCCTAAGAAATATGGGGTTTCTCCGTCCTTGGAGTATACTGTCATGGGATCAGCTCTAGACTTTGCTCAGGATCATTTATTCTCCCGGTGGTGTTTTTTTTTTTTGTGTGTGTGTGTGGAAGACTTCTGCTCTGTCCAGGGTGATACAATCAGAGCTCTGTGTGTAGAGGTCTCCGTATCTGCACAGATCCTGAGGTGGGACTTATGATGAAGTCAGTCTTTGTGGTTCTAGAGGTTCTGTTGCCTCAGTGTCGTTTTAATCCATCTTCTGTGGTTGGTGATCTTGGTCTTTGCATTGAACCTAGGATGGCTCCTAGGATAGCATCTTTCTTTGTGCTTCCAGAAGCCCCATTCTGTTGCAGTTGTCTCTGTCAGACCTTTGGGACTAGGGATCATGATTATTGTGCAAGTCATAGTGCAAACCCTGAACTAGGGCTTTTATATTGGGCCCAAGGTGTATACTGTCTGGTCGTGGTTCTAGTAGCCAGTCATCTGTAAGTCACGATCTTGGCTTTTGGGCCTACCAAATGGTGCCGCGTCTTCTGGTTTTGTCTTGTCGTTATCTGGTAAGGTATGCTAATCTGCTCTCAGGACAAGTTGTTCGCATTTTCCTCATTGTCAGGATATCATGTTAGAGCTGGCCCTTGTTGTTGACCCCGCAGTATTAAGGCTGGCTCAGATGGAGTTTGTTTCCTGTAGCTGTTGTGAAGAGCTGTGCCAATCCTTTGTCTGGGATCAAGATTTCAAGGCTGGATGAATGGTATCTAATCACCTGAGGTCTAAGCTGATTCCACATGACATATTTTCAAGGTAGGAGATATCCCTGTATTGTAAACAACTATGAGTTCCTATCTCTAGTAGATAAGAGCTCTTTTTGTTTTTTATATATATATATGTAAGATTTCCCCTTTATTTAGTGTGTCTTTGCAGGGGGAAGTGGTGCTACATTATATTGTCGGTGTAGCTGGGGGTGGAGAGAGGGTATAACAGACACAGGTCACATACCCAAAAATGATAAAAATAAAAATAAAAATTAAAATTAAAAAAAAAAGAAAGAAGAAATAAATAAAAATGTATGTGCTCGCAAATGTATATGTAGGACCAACATTTAAAAAATAAATAAATAAATTTAAGAAAAGAAGAAAAATGAGTTCGCGAAGGTTTTAAAGGGCCAAAGTGGTGCAAAAGACTACCTTACATTTGGGGGAGAGCAGGTAACGAGGTGGTGTATTACAGGTCCTATGCCTATGTTGGAAGTACAGTTTTTCCCATTGTCTTTTGGGTTTTTGTTGTAATGTGTGGGTTCTCAGGCATCTTCCTATCCCACCCCCTGACCTTCTTCAGGTTGGTAAAAATTTGCGGCAGGGAGGTCTTGGAAGAGTTCTTGCATTGGGGATACTTTTGGACCTAGGTCCAGTTTCAAGTAACAGTCCACATTAGGGGGAATAGGTAGGGAGGGCCTCGCAGCATGAGTCCGCAGGGGAGTTGGCTGTCTTTTCTTGTCCGGGACGAGGTGTGGGTTTGACTGGGTGTCCCTTCTCTTGGGTGCTGGGTACTGGTTCGTTGGGGTAGGAGGTCGATCTTGTTGCCTAATAGATTAGGAACTGAGGGTGAAGTGTTTTAATATAGAGGGAGGTCTGGATGGGATTGAGGGGTGGAGGGATAGTTGGGTTTCCAGAGGGGGGAAAGGGTAAGGTGTATGGAAGGGGTAGGGAGGGAGAAAAGAGAAAAATACATTAGAAAGAAAGGGAGAAAAGAAAAGATAGAAAGTAAAGAAAAGAATAGAAGAGAAAAAAATCAAAAAGCAAGTGGTGAGAAGAGAGGAGAGAATAACAAGGGAATGCTAGTTTGCTTGAATGTGTTCAGTGAATAGAGTATGTAGTTTGAGTCTGTTCGTTGCTGTTACTGCTTTGGTGGTTTGACTGGTCACGTGCTTGAAACCCTAAAAGAAGGTAAACCTAGAGATAAAGTGTATGTTAAAGAGATTTCTCAAAAAAAAAAAAAATAAATAAAAAAAATAAAGAGTTTTCTCGGGGTCATCTCGTAGTGCAAACTAGGTATGGAATCTCGTGTGGTATCCCGAGCTGCCATCTTAGCTTGTCCGCCCTTTGTATCCAAGAACGCCTGTGGACAGAGAAGCTGAGAGGTTATTTTACATATAGTAAGATAGAGGCATTAATACGTAGTGTTATGGGATGTTTCCATTGGAGTCAGTGGTTTGCCTTGGTATTCTTTACCTGTGTTCCTGTATACGATCTCTACAGGACTATTATGAGTCTTTGTTGTAGAAGGTTGATTACGTACCTGTTCTCTCTATGCTGCTGTTCTGGTGTTGCTGTTTTCTTCGTGGTATAATGTGTAGTCGAAAGTTTGTGTTGTTAGTTTTTCATGTGTTTTGGGCACTGTTCCCAGGTATATGTTGACTATTACAGTGTTTGGAGTTTCTATCCTGTTAGACCCTGTTATTTGATTGTTAAGTATTAGTTGTGATTAAGATGTATGTTCTGTGTGCTTCAGAATAGTGCTACCATTCTGTGTTTATCTTTTGTCTTCTGACTTACTTCGTTTAACATAACATGATCTAGGTCCATCCACGTTGCTGCAAAATCTGTGATTGTATCGTTTCTGACTGCCATGTAATATTCCATTGTGTATAGATACCACATCTTAATGATCCATTCATCTGTTGTTGGACATCGTGGTTGGTTCCAAGATTTGGCTATTATACTGAGTGCTGCGATAAATAGTGGGGTGCACACGTATTTTGGGATGAATGTTCTTCCACCTTGGGGGTATATACCTAGAAGTGCAATTGCTGGGTCAAAAGGGAGCTCAATTCTGAGTTCTTTGAGCACTCTCCAGACTGTTCTCCATAGATGTTGGACTAGGGGGCATTCCCACCAGCAGTGGATGAGGGTTCCCTTCATACCACATCCCCGCCAACAAAGATTGTTCTCAGTATTTTTGATGTGAGCCATCCTTACTGGTGTAAGGTGGTATCTCATTGTTGTCTTGATTTGGATCTCTCTGATGATGAGTGAAGGTGAGCATGCTTTCATGTGTTTGTTAGCCATCCTTCTGTCTTCCTCAGAGAAGTGTCTATTCATTTCTTCTCCCCACTTTTTAATGGCTTTGTTTGGTTTTGAGGGGCTCAGTTTTCTGAGTGCTTTGTAAGTTCTAGATATCAGCCCTTTATCTGATATGTCTAGTGAAAAGATTTTTTCCCATTCTGTTAACTGTCTTCTTGCATAAAGTAAGGTTTCTTTCGCCATGCAGAAGCTTTTCAGTTTGATGTAGTCCCATTTGTTTATGTTTGCTGCTAAGGTTCTTGCCATTGGTGTTCCATTCTCGAAGACCTTTTTGATATATAGGTCTTCAAGTGTTCTCCCTATTTTATTCTCAATAAATTTTATAGATTCGGGTCTGATTTCAAGGTCTTTGATCCATTTTGAGTTGACTTTTGTATAAGGAGTGAGGTATGGGTTGATTTTCACTTTCGTACATGTGGTTTTCCAGTTGTGCCAACACCATTTGTTGAATAGGCTTTCTTTGTTCCATTTCAGATTCTTGCCTCTTTTATCAAATATTAGTTGGCTGTATATCTGGGGGTTTATGTCTGGGAAATCTGTTCGAACCCACTGGTCTGAGGTCCTGTCTCTGTTCCAGTACCATGCTGTTTTGATTACTATGGCTTTATAGTATAGTTTCAAGTTAGGTAAGGAGATTCCACCCAGCTTCTTGTTTTTGAGTATGTGTTTGGCTATCCTGGCTCTTTTGTGGTTCCAGATGAATTTTGTGATTGATTGTTCTATTTCTTTAAAGAATTGTGTCTGGATTTGGATAGGGATTGCATTAAATCTATATAGAAGTTTGGGTAGGATAGTCATTTTGACTATGTTAATTCTACCTATCCATGAGCATGGGATGTTCTTCCATTTCTTTAGATCGTCTTCAATTTCTTTCTGAAGCGTTTTGAAGTTTCCCTGGTATAGGTTTTCACTTCTCTTGTAAGGTTGATTCCTAGATACTTGATATTTTTTGATACTATCTTAAATGGGATTGTATTTTTAATCTCTCTCTCCTCAGCTTCATTGTTTGTATATAGAAACGCAACTGTCTTTTGTGTATTGACTTTGTATCCAGCCACTTTGCTGTATTGGTTGATTGTTTCTAGGAGTTTTACTGTGGACTCTTTAGGGTTTTCGATGTATATCATCATATCGTCGGCAAATAGAGATAGCTTGTGTTCCTCTTTCCCTATTTGAATTCCTTTGATTCCCTTCTCTTGTCGGATTGCTATTGCTAGGACTTCTAAGGTTATATTGAATAAGAGTGGAGAGAGTGGACAGCCTTGTCTAGTTCCTGAACTTAGTGGGAATGCTTCTAGTTTCTCGCCATTAAGTATAATGTTGGCTGTAGGCTTTTCATATATAGCTGTAACTATCTTGAGGAAAGTTCCTTCTAACCCTATTTTGCTGAGTGTCTTTAACATGAAAGGATGCTGGATTTTGTCAAACGCCTTCTCTGCATCGATTGATATGATCATGTGGTTTTTGTCTTTCATGTTGTTGATGTGGTGTATAATGTTGATTGATTTGCGTATGTTGAACCAACCTTGCATTCCTGGTATGAATCCCACTTGGTCATGATGTATGATCTTTTTGATGAAGTGTTGGATTCGGTTTGCTAAGATTTTGTTAAGTATCTTTGCATCTATGTTCATTAGTGAGATTGGTCTGTAGTTTTCTTTTTTGGTGGTGTCTTTGCCTTCTTTGGGAATGAGTGTGATATTAGCCTCATAAAAGGAGTTGGGGAGGATTCCTGTTTTTTCTATGGTTTGGAAAAGCCTATGGAAAAGTGGTAGTAAGTCTTCTTGAAATGTTTGATAGAATTCACCTGTAAATCCATCTGGGCCTGGGCTTTTGTTCTTAGGGAGTTTTTTAATTACATCTTCAATTTCCTCTGAGGTGATTGGTCTGTTTAGTCTTTCTAGATCCTCCTTTTCCAGTCTTGGAATAGGGTGTTTGTCCAAGAATCTGTCTATTTCTACTGGGTTCTCTAACCTAGTTGAGTATAGTTGTTCATAATATGATCTCATGATGTGTTGTATTTCTAGGGGTTCTGTTGTAATCTCTCCCCTTTCATTTGTGATCCTACTAATTTGGGTGTTTTCCCTCTTTTTTTTGGTGAGTTTTGCCAATGGTTTGTCTATCTTGTTTATTTTTTCGAAAAACCAACTCCTGGTCTCGTTGATTTTTTGTATTGTTTTCTTGGTTTCGATGTTGTTTATTTCTGCTCTGGTTTTTATTATTTCTTGCCTTCTGGTTGTGGTTGGATTCCTCTGTTGCTGTTGTTCCAGTTCTTTGAGGTGATCTTTTAAACTGTTGGTTTTGTTGTTTTCCTGTTTCTTGACATAGGCCTGTATTGCTATGAGTTTCCCCCTAATTACTGCTTTTGCTGTGTCCCATAAGTTTTGACATGTTGTCTCTTCATTGTCATTTGTCTCAAGGAATCTTTTTATTTCTTCCTTGAGTTGTTCTTTGATCCAGCTGTTGTTGAGCAGCATGTTGTTTAATCTCCAGGTATTAGTTTTTCTCCATTGCTTCTTCTTGACATCAATTTTAACCTCTGTTGCATAGTGATCTGAAAGGGTACTTCTTATGATCCTTACCTTTGTGGTCTTATATAGGTTGGCTTTGTATCCTAAGACATGATCTATTCTGGAGAAGGTTCCATGTGGGTTTGAGAAGAATGTGTATTCTGCTTTCTGGGGATGGAGGGCTCTATATAAATCTATTAGCCCTAAATCTTCTAATTTTTCATTTAGAGCTCTTATTTCTTTGCTATTTTTCTGTTTGGTGGTTCTGTCCAATGGTGATAGTGAAGTATTGAGGTCCCCTACTATTATCACATTTCCCTTCATGTGTTTCTCCAGGTTTGCCAGTAGTTGCCTCACATATTTTGCTGACTCTACATTAGGTGCATAGATATTGACCAGGGTTAGTGTTTCTTGATCTAATGTTCCCCTGATCAGTAAGTAGTGACCCTCTTTGTCTCTGATCACTTTCTTGAGGTTGAATACAATTTGGTCTGATATAAGAATGGCTGTCCCTGCTCTTTTTTGTTTTCCATTGGCCTGAATAATTACTTTCCATCCTTTTATTCTAAGCCTGTGCTTATCCTGTAACTGTAGGTGTGTTTCTTGCAGACAGCAGAAGTCCGGTTTATTTTTCCTAACCCAGTTCTCTACTATGTGTCTTTTAATTGGAGAGTTCAGTCCATTCACATTTAGGGAAATTATTGATAGAGAGGACTGTTGTGCCGTTGTATTGTGTGGAGTGGTTGTTGTTACAATCGGGGGTTTGGATTATGTAATTCATCTCTGAGTAAGTCGTTTAGGATCGGCTTGGTTTGCACAAATAGTTCAAGTTCGTTCATGTTTGAGAATGTTTTTATTCTGCCCTCCCATATGAATGATAGTTTTGCTGGGTATTGTACCCTGGGTTGGAAATTTCTTTCATTCAGTCGTGTAAATATGTCATTCCACTGTCTTCTTGCTTGAATTATTTCAAATGGGAGATCCGGTTTGATTCTTATGTCCTTTCCTTTGTACTTGAGGTTTTTTTTCTCCCTTATTGCTTTCAGGAGTTCCTCTTTCTCTTTGTTTTTTGCCATTTGGATTATTATGTGTCTTGGTGTTGGCTTATTAGGGTCTATTTTATTAGGAACCCTCTTGATTTCCTGGATTTGTCCTGAAGTGTCTTTCCAGAGTGTGGGGAAGTTCTCTGTTATTATCTCCCTGACTACCTGTTCTTCCCCCTTCCCTATTTCCTCCCCTTCTGGTATACCCACAATTCTTAGATTGTTCCTTTTGTCTTTATTCATTAGATATTGGATTTTTCCTTCCAGTGCTTTGCCTTTTATTTCTTGGTTGGTTTCTTGATCTTTTTTTGATTGTAGTTTTCCTTCGAGTTCTTCGATGTGCTTCTCCAACTCTGTGTTTCTGCTCGTAAGGCTTGTTACTTTGTCTCTTAAGTCCTTCACTTCTTTCTGTATGGTCTCTCTCATGTTCTTTGATATTTCTTCTTTAATTTGGCTGATTCGTTCTTCCATGGTTTTCTTATATTCGGTAGCTAGGGTTTCTTTCATTACTGTTAGTAATTCCTGCATTTCCTTCCTCATTACCGTTTTTAAGTCTTCTTCCCCTGGATCTGTGCGATTTGGTGGACTTGGGAACTTGCTAGGATTTGTCATGGTGTCTCCAGTTATTAGGGATTTCCTTGATTTGCGCATGGTTCTTTGTATTTAATGGTGTGTTTTGGAGTGTTGTGGCTTCTTTTTTTGGCCTGCTTGTTCCCCTTCCTGAAGGTGGTTCTAGAGGGGCCTGTTGGGTGAGCTTGTTGAACCTAGCTCTTTCTCCTCCCCTTTGCTGCCTAGGGGTCAGCCTTCCCTGTGGGTCCTGTCCCTTTTCTGCTCCTTAGTTCTGTCAGCGGTGCAGTTCCGCTCCTGGCCACAATGTTTGCTGGCGCTGTTGAGCCTAGTTCTCTGTCCCCCCTCCTCTCTCCGAGAGTCAATGGAGCTCCGTCCCCTCCAAGCCTCTGTTGAAGGAGTTCCTTCCGCCCAACCCAGAGCTCTCATCCTTGGGGAGTCCCTGGTCCACTCCAGGGCCCTAGGGGATGGACTGTTCTAGGTCACCTGAGGGGCCAGACGACTGGCCCTATCTCCCTTGTCTATTCGGGTTGTTCAAGTTGCCCTTCCAGGTGCCCACCCAGAGGAAGGGCTTCCCTCAAGCCACTCTCCTCAGCGCTTGTGGTTCCTGGGGAAGGGGCTTGGCCTGGCAGCAGCGGGGGAACAGGCCTTACAAGGCCGTTTCCGTGCCTCCCGGGGTCGCAGGGAAGGGATTCGGCCTGGCAGCCTTGGGGGAACGGGCCTTACAAGGCCGTTTCCGCACCTCCCGGGCTCGCAGGGAAGGGGCTCGGCCTGGCAGCCGCGGGGGACCGGGCCTTACCTGGCCGATCCCGCGCCTCCCGGGTTCGCAGGGGAAGGGGCTCGGCCTGGCAGCCGCGGGGGACCGGGCCTTACCTGGCTGATTCCGCGCCACCCGGGTTCGCAGGGGAAGGGGCTCGGCCTGGCAGCCACGGGGGACCGGGCCTTACCTGGCTGATTCCGCGCCGCCCGGGTTCGCAGGGGAAGGGGCTCGGCCTGGCAGCCGCGGGGGAACGGGCCTTACAAGGCCGTTTCCGCGCCTCCCGGTTTCGCAGGGAAGGGGCTCGGCCTGGCAGCCGCGGGGGACCGGGCCTTACGTGGCCGATTCCGCGCCTCCCGGGTTCGCAGGGGAAGGGGCTCCGCCTGGCAGCCACAGGGGACCGGGCCTTACCTGGCCGATCCCGCGCCTCCCGGGTTCGCAGGGGAAGGGGCTCGGCCTGGCAGCCGCGGGGGACCGGGCCTTACCTGGCCGATCCCGCGCCGCCCGGGTTCGCAGGGGAAGGGGCTCGGCCTGGCAGCCGCGGGGGAACGGGCCTTACAAGGCCGTTTCCGCGCCTCCCGGTTTCGCAGGGAAGGGGCTCGGCCTGGCAGCCGCGGGGGACCGGGCCTTACGTGGCCGATTCCGCGCCTCCCGGGTTCGCAGGGGAAGGGGCTCGGCCTGGCAGCCGCAGGGGACCGGGCCTTACCTGGCCGATCCCGCGCCTCCCGGGTTCGCAGGGGAAGGGGCTCGGCCTGGCAGCCGCGGGGGACCGGGCCTTACCTGGCCGATCCCGCGCCTCCCGGGTTCGCAGGGGAAGGGGCTCGGCCTGGCAGCCGCGGGGGACCGGGCCTTACCTGGCTGATTCCGCGCCGCCCGGGTTCGCAGGGGAAGGGGCTCGGCCTGGCAGCCACGGGGGACCGGGCCTTACGTGGCCGATTCCGCACCTCCCGGGTTCGCAGGGGAAGGGGCTCGGCCTGGCAGCCGCGGGGGACCGGGCCTTACCTGGCCGATCCCGCGCCGCCCCATAATGATTTTTTTCATAGGTTTTTGGGCCACACCCAGCAGTGCTCAGGGATTACTCCTGACTCTGCTCAGAAATAGCTCCTAGCAGGTACAAGGGACTATATAGGATGTCAGGAATTGAACCCAGCTCTATCCCATGCCCAGGAGCCACAAGCCAATTATATAGGGCTAGAAGCAGGAAGTCTTGACCTTTAAGTTGATTTGCTGTTGTCTAGGGGTTTTGTGGGTGTTTCGTTATTTTCTTTTATGGCTAGATGTCTAGAGTGGTATATTGTAGTTTACAGACCCTTGGGGTCTGTGTCATTATTGTTGGGGTAGAAACTTGACCTTGAATGGAAACTTAGCCTTGGTTTGAAAAAAAAATGGAGTTCTTTTTGCTCTAGACTTCACATTACCTCTTCTTTTGGATCTGAGTCAAATTTCTTGTCCCCATTTCTACCTATTGGCCCATACCTTATCACAAACATTTTAATTGCACTTACATGAGCCTGAATAAAACAGGTGAGGAGATCTTGTGGAGCATAAGAAATTCCAAACAAATCAGGTGTCAAGTATTTGGAGAGGGATATCCAGGGTGTCAGTTTGATCCACAAACCCTCAGTCTACAGTCCAGATAAGATTCAAAGTATAGTCCACATGAGAGTGTTCATTCAGCCAGTCAGCCCATGGTCACTGCCATCAGCAAGAGTAGCAGGATGACCTGCATTCTTCCCTGGTTTTGAGAGCTGAGTCAACTGAATTTGCAGAAGGGCCATCTTATCTGGGCAGGTGACTTCCCATGTCAAGTAAAAAGGAAGTTTCTGCATCTTCTTCAATCCTGCAATTTTACTAGCTGTTGTATGGAGTAAAGAAGACAACATGGAGCCTAGATTCTAATTGTCTGGAAAGGCAACTTGTGAGGGTTGTTGCCCTCCCTGCACTGGTTCTGACAGAAATGCCTCCCATAACTGGTGCTAAATCTCTCAGAATAGATAGTTTAGGATAGGTAATTTCTACCAAATTTTTGTTAGTATCTGTGGCCTCTCTTGCCTTTAATCTCCTGTAAGCTTTCCTTTTGACCTTCACATTTTCTCTAGAAATTTCACCACCTTAGAGGTCTTTAAGGGGAGTGTGGCTGAAGGTCCATCTTCTGTAAGTTCTTCAGGCTGGCAAAAGACTATAGATTCTACCTGTAAGAAAAGGCTAAACTTTCAAACTACCTTAGCTTTTTCTCTAATGCTATACAAGTGTTGCAGAGAGAGGAGGCTCAGGAATCCCACTAAGTTCAATAGAATTTGCCTACTGTCCTGTTCAATCAAAGTTCTTCCTGATAAAGTTCTGGTCTCCACTATTCCAGTCAGACTAGTGATAGCATGTACAGCTTTTGGTTCCTGCACGACAAGTCTATTACAACCAGTAAATCCACTAGAATATATAATTCAGTCACTTAGAGAAAAAAAAATAGTTTTTCTCTCTATCTTCACCTTGAAACTTATTAGAATGATATATAAACTTGGCTTACTCATTTCCATAAATCCAGTAAGACTGGTGAAATCTGTATTTCAGGCCCCTGAAAGAGTGGCCTAGATTCCCTAGCTGACTTTTAAAAATTCCTGTCTGCATAATAAATAATTCTCACTACACAGAGAAAAACTTCCTGCCTGTATTTATGCAAATTAACATAGTGTCATGAAACATAAGAAATACTGAAGGTGACAAGAAAAGAGAAAAGGAAATGTTTTTCAATTTACAGAATACACAGAACAACTATTATACATATGCATTTTTAATCCATTTGGAAAACTTGATTTCCTGCCATTTCTAAAGGTCCAATTTTCTAAGAGCACTGTAACATGAGTTTAGATCATCTAACCTTTTCCATAGATTTCTCTATTTAAAGACATAAGATTACTTTTAATTTAGAAACATGCTAACAACAACCCCTATGGCCATACAATTTATTTCCATAGTAAACATCCTCAAACCTTCTGCACATTCTTTTACATTCATTCCCTAACACCATTTCACTCCAATTTGCAAGCCCTGGCTACATTTCTTACAGAATTCTCTTCTCTTCCAAACATTCAACCCTGATACAATACTGGCATGGCAAGGAAAATAGAGAAAATATAATTTCTCCTCTTTGCCACTGCCTATGAAACAGGGACTTCCCCTCTGAGCCATGTGATTTCAATCTGCACTGACACTGAACTTCCAGCATCTCCCATTGCACAGAATGACCACTAAGGGTTAGCAAATAATCACTGGGTAAAACCAATAGAAGTTGGGTGAGTCATGGCTACAGAGGTTCTATCTTGCAGTAGGCTTAAAATGTCCATGGTACTGGGGTTTAGTAACCAAGCTCAGAATTAAAGAGTGTTATTTGAGGCTGGTGAGGTGGCGCTAGAGGTAAGGTGTCTGCCTTGCAAGCGTTAGGCGTCCCATATGGTCCCCCAAGCCAGGGTCAATTTCTGAGCCAGGAGTAACCCCTGAGCATCAAACGGGTGTGGCAAAAAAAAAGAAACAAACAAACAACTAAAGAGTGTTATTCGTTTTTTCTGGCATTTCATTGGTGGCATTGTTGAGTAAATTCTGTCTTTCTATCTATAGAAGAAATTCTCTCTTTCAAAATCTATAGAATATGTCTATTTTCTAAAAACAGAATTAAACTCTCCAGGATCAGAAAGAGTATAGATCTTCAGCAATGAATAATATCTATAATATTTCATAAATTCTCTAGGGTATGAAAAATGATTCCAAATTTGGTTATGTGTGTGATGAGGGTGTATGGTGGTAATAATGGATATGTAGTCAGAGGTGTGAGATTCCAAATAAATTTTCAAGAGGCCAGGGTTGAATTGCAGGCCTCCTCAGAAGGATATGATGCTGATCACTTGTGGTACAGAGATTGACTGGACACAATGCAATACTTGAAGAGTCAATGATGCTCAGTCTGGAAACATGTGGTGCTGGGAATCTAAGCAGAAGTGGTCACATCCAAGAATCCTACGATCTGAAGCTTATGATTTAGCAAAAAGAAAAAAAATTCTCAATCTAGCAGGGTTAACATTTACTCCCTTTGTTATTTGTTAATACCAAGGATTATCAACCCTATACTTAAATAAAGTAATAGAAGATAATTTTTGTTTTTAATGTATATTCCTAGTAATGAAGAAAATCAGTTATAGACACATTTTAACAAGAAACTACTATCATTTAAAATATATGTAATAGCAATATAAAAGTTACGTATTATGGAAACATGATCTATCTTTATCTCAAATCATATATCCGAGGACAAAACATATTCACAACCTATGCAGAATCTCATTGAGTCTCCAAGGACCCACTAAGTAGCAGGTGGGGACTGGTGGGTCAGCCACTCTCATATATGTGTCTCGTGGTCTGGGCTCTCTTCTAAAGCCCCAATAGCAGCCCTGAGCTGGCTTATTTGCATCCAGCAGCTATCTCCCTGAAGGTGTAAGAGGAGACCAGGAGGAACTCAGCCTCAGGCAACAGATTGTGAAACCCCAATATGGCCTGGACTCCACTGCTCTGGGCCTCCTGGCTCACTACACAAGTGATCTGTCCAGGCACAGTACTCTGGGACCTTTCTAACTCTAAATCTGAGTTCAGCAAGTTTGGAGTGTGCCCACTGCAGTGATGGCAAATCTGGGTGGGATTGGTGTGGTCCCACAGAAGTGCTACAGATCATGACTTTGAGGCCTCCTTACAGAAGTGCTTTACTATTAACTGACTTCTCTCTCTTGCAAGTTCTGTACCTTTCGCTGAGCTAACTCAGCCACCCTCATTGTCTGGGTGCCTGGGAGAGGTGATCCGTTTGTCCTGTCAGGGAGATGACATTGAAGGTAGTTATTCTCACTGGTACCAACAGAAACAAGGCCAGGCTCCTAGTTTGGTCATCTATGAAGATAGCAACTGGCCGTCAGAGATCCCTGACCGCTTCTCTGGCTCCAACTCTGGGAGCACAGCCATGCTGACTATTAGAAATACTCAAGTTGAAGATGAGGCTGACTATTACTGTCTGAGCAGTTATTCTCACAGTGACATAGTCCTATGGGGGAACTGAGGCACAAACCTCTTGCCCATCTCATCACAGTCTTCTCCAAGCTCAGAATACCAGTGAAAACAGCAATGAGCTCATCTGCCCCTGATTTCAGATCAAGAATCAAGTATTCCACAACTCTCAGACCTGCTTTCAGGCCCTGATCATGATGCATCGTGGGGAATGGTTTTGATTGAGCCACAACTAGGATAAAATTAAGGAAACTGAAATCTACATGCACATGAGAATAATTGAACATACAAAGCTAAACTCTCAATAATAACTACAGTACCCTTTTTAAAATGTGCATTAAATAAGACTGGAGACTTATTAGATTCTGTAAATTAAAAAAAAATAGGTGAACTTAAAATAGCGCAGTAGTATGGCAACACAAGTGTGTGATAAACATAGTTATTTTTCCCAACAGTTGTTGGCAGGAATTATCTGGGTTCAGCCCTAGAGTCCTCCATCAATAAAATGTGTGTCCCAGGAGGCCTCCTGTACCTCTAGTGGTATTGTTATTCCTGACACTGCAAAACCAGAGTAGCATCATATCAAGACTGTGTAATGATGTGACCCCAATTGGCCAAGAACTGCAGGTGCTCCCAAAACTCAGGATCTTTCCCTGAGAACCACTGAGAAAGTACCAAAATTGTTGAACTTGATGACTTAGTAGTTAAATTTTCAAAATATAGCACTGCAGCAAGAATATTCATAAAAATATGTTATTTATTTGACAGCTTAATTCAGTATAGATATATAAAATCAGTGGCACTGAATGGGAATAAATGAAGGTGGAGATAAGTGTACAGAGTTTTTAAAAATAATGACTAACTTGGGCCCGAAGAGATAGCACAGCGGCGTTTGCCTTGCAAGCAGCCTATCCAGGACCAAAGGTGGTTGGTTCGAATCCCGGTGTCCCATATGGTCCCCCATGCCTGCCAGGAGCTATTTCTGAGCAGACAGCCAGGAGTAACCCCTGAGCGTGGCCGGGTGTGGCTCAAAAACCAAAATAAATAAATAAATAAATAAATAAATAAATAATGACTAACTTATTTTTTACTTGATCAGAACTACGAGCATAGACCTGAATGAGAAGAAGGGGAATCAGATTCACTGGGTAAAATCCAAAGGAACTGGGGTGAGTCAGGGATACAGAGGGTCTAATTTGCTGTAGGATTGAAATGTCCAGGGTACTGAGTTAGTAACCAACCTCATACTCAAAGAAAGTCATTCATTTTTTTTTGTGACTGAAGTGCATTACACAGAATTATTTACAGTACATAGTGACAATGAATGAAGGGCATTCCCACCACCAATGTTGTCCTCCATCCACTCCTGTTCCCAGCATGTCTCCCATACCTCCCTCCTTTACCCCCCAGAATACTAGTGTAACTGGTCTCCACTTTACAGCTTGTTTTAGATTGGGTATCTGTTCTGTCATTGACTTTGGGTTTGGTGTTCCAGTCTGGTCATTTTTTATTCGCACTACATGTTCAAATGACTGGTCCTGGTATCATCATTTTCCTTCCTCAATGTATGAGGCTGAATGATTCAAGTTATGCTATTCTGTTGGATATAAAAAGGTTAAGGAAAAGAGAAGAAAAATTTGATATCAACTACTAAAAAAAATCACCAAACAATATCCACAAGAGTGAAAGAGAAAGAAAAAGTGGAAGAAAAAGAAGAAGGAAAATAATATCCAAAACAAACAAAACATGAAAAAGGAATGCTGGAGTGGCAGGGTTTGGTGTTCCCCCACTTTTTTTTTTTTTGCATAGGCACAGTAAGTATTGGGGAAGGAAGGAAATTCCTGTGGCCTAAGAGACTCAGGGTTTCTCCACTCTTATAGCATATTGTCATGGGACCAACCACTGGCTCCATACATACTCATTGCCATATCCCAGGAACTTTTTTGTGGTGTCAGGAAACTTTCCTCTCGGTTGTGGATGAGAAAATCAGGCCACTGTAGCTAGCAATCTTGGTATTTGTGCAGGTCCTAGGATAAGGTCTACGACAGAGTCTTTAGGGTTCTAGAGGTTCTGTTTCATCATTGTTGGTGTGTTCAGTTTTCTGTATCTTGTGCTCTATAGTTTTGCTCGTTCCCTAAGCCAAAGTCTAGGAAATTATGGTTCCAAAGGTTCTGCTCAGTCTCTGTTGTCAAAATTGGGCCTCTGTACTAAGAAATCTTGCTTTTTGTAAGAGTCCTGGGCTACAGCCTAGGGTAGGGTTTTCCTTAATGGTCTCAAGGTAAGTTCTGCACAGTCACAGTTGTCAAAGCCAGTTTTCTGTAGTTAGCGCTCTTATTTTTCATAGTTCAAAGGATGATACATCTTCTGATTTCCACTTAGTGTTAGGTGATGTGATAGGACCTCCTGGTCTTTGATCAAGTTGTCATTTCCTTGCTGTCCTCGTTGTCATATTAACACTGGCACAAGTAAATCTCCCAACGGAGCTTAGTTCCTGGTGTTGTTGCAGGAAGTTGTTTCAGTTCTAAGTCTGGGATCTGGAATTTGAGAATGAACTAACACTGTCCAATCTCGTGGAGACTGAGTTGTATCCACATGACATATGTTCAGGATGGGAGGCACCCTTGTATAAAAAGTGTGAGTTCTTATCCTTAAAAGATAAGATCTTGTTTCTGTGTCTATGATTTCCCCTTATTTACTGTGCCTATACAAAAACGTATGGTGTCCTTTTGTATTGCTAGTATTTGTATTCTGGGTGATGACAGGCTACACACACAGTATCTGTGGTGTGGTCTGAGCTTTTATCCCAGGTAAGACTTTTTCTTGATTATTGTACCAAGCAGCACCAAAACTGGTGAGGATAGAGAAAATATGTATATATAAAAAATAGAACAAATAGATAAAACTGAGATAAAAAAAAAAGTAAATTTAAAAAAGGGCAAAAAAGGTATTTAAGAAAACAAGTGATGGGGGAAGCTATCTGTATGTTTAGGAATACATATCTTAAGATGCATTATTATAAAGGTATTAAGCTTACATAGGCAATATAGGCCTCCCAATTAGGTCTTCTGAGATATTCTTGTGGGGAATGAAAGCCAAGGCACTTTTTCGTATCACAGACCTTGGTCTAGCAGGGGTCTCAAACTCGTGGCCCGCAGGCCATTTGCGACCCTCCGTACAACATTTTGTGGCCCTGCCCTAAAGAAATCTTTTTGTTTTGTTTTGTTTTAGTTGTTTGGGTCACACCCCCCAATGTTCAAGGCTTACTACTGACTTTGCACTCAAGGACCACCGCGACTTTGCCTCCTGCGGCCCCCAGGTAAATTGAGTTTGAGACCGCTGGGAGTTTGAGAAATGATTTGCAGCATTTTGGAGTCCTATAGTGTCCTTGAGATGAAGGTTTTACTGAAGCTGATTCCAGTATCATGCAACAGTTCATGATTTGATGGGGGTGAGAGGGGCCACAAAGCTTGAGTCAGCAGGCATGTTGGTTGTGCTTTCTTGCTGAGACACGAGATGGGGGATCGAGAGGGTGTCTTTCATTGAGGAGCTGGATGGTGATCTGTTGGGGCAGGAGGTCGGTCTTGGTGCCTAACTAGGTAAGAACTGAGGGTAAAGAGGGTTAAATCAGGGGAAGATAACAAATCCGGGTTGGCACCCTACCCAGATGTGTTTTCTACAATTACAGTTTCAGAATATTTCCAGGTGCAGCTTTGGAGCTGCCCAAGCAACCACCAATGTGACCATTGAGATTTCTAGCACCTGATACAGAGCATCCCAAGTATCCCTAACACTGTGAGACCAGAGACCTTGGGCCTTGCACTGAGACAGCAGACTGGTTGGCTGGGACTAAAGCTTTCCCTCACCCCAAGGGTATACTGAGCACTATTTAAGAGGCTCACTAAACTATTGATGAATAGATGATGCAATGCTGAAATTCTTTTTAATATAAATGGAACACAGCATGAGTATTTAGAAGGCAATGACTTAAGCATGATTTTTATAAGACAACTTCATTAGTCTAAAAAGTGGGATTAGTGGCACCCAATGAGAAAAGATGAAGTGAGAAAAAATAGTTTTTGAAAATAATGGCCCAAATATTTCATACCTAATAAAAACTAAAAATAGATATCTCAGATCTTTTGCAAAAGTCTCAAATACAATACAAAAGGGTGGGGGAGGAGGGGACATCCAAATTTTTCTAATAAAGAGATTCATGGTATTAGAGAGATATTATAACAAGACTTTCCTTGCATCTGTCAGACCCAGTTTCAACACCGATGGCCCGATATTGTTCCCTGAGCATGACTAAGAGTAACCCTTAAAGACAGAGCTGCAGCTGATTATTATGAAATAGATTTTTTTCTTTGTTCATACCTGCTCTGTGGACTTAATTTCCAACTCTGAGCTCAGGAATCATCCCTGGCAGTGTTCAGGTTCCATATGATGTTGGCTATGTGAATGAATAGCACCCTACTAGCTGTAATGTTTCTTCAGTCTCTGCATTCTAACATCCTGATGGAATATTAATTGAACATTCCAAAGACATTTTCACCCATTCCAGCATGGACTTCTCTTTTGGAAGGATTGAGAAATATATGAACTCATTATGGACTCAATCTACTCTTCAGGTTAAAGTGAAATCATTTTCTGGAAAAGTGAATTTAGAGTCAGAATCTCTATGCAAAATACCATAACAGTTGGTGGAACATTCTGTATATCCATGAGGAATAGCTTTGGGATGAGATTTCTGTAGGAAAAATCGTCAAATACTTATTTAAATTGAAATTCTATCCCAATAAGCAGAACTGTGTCTTCCTAGATCGCAAGTCTAAAGTGATTAATATGTCTCTATGCTTTTTTCCATGAGATATTCCCAAAGAAATGGCATCACAATGGTGAGAACTCAGTGTTGTTCTCTATTCTGGGGAGACTGATATCTTGGAAGTCACATTGCCTTTTCAGTCTCAGTGAATAGAAATACAGATATACTGGAATTTCTAGTGACCAAAGCTACCTTGTCACGAGCCACAAAATGGAGCTAATTGATTCCTGAAAAAGCCAAAGCCCCATCAAGTACTATCATAGAACCCATTCCAAAAAGCCAAAATTATTCCTGCTCAGCTCCATTTTGTAGCACTTGTGAGTCATCAAGGAAGCACCTACTATAAAGCATCTATAAAGCATAGGGTATCAAATTTTCCTTTCGCCCATGTTCATAGGATCCTAATTCATACATACATGTTGTTTGGCCAGGACTTAGAGTTGTTCTGCCTTAAATAAGCATCTTAAGTATATGGGTGCTAGAGAAATTTCACCAGTACCTGAATTGAAGCAGAAGTCACATTAAAAATCCTGTCTCCTGGAATCATCTTTTGGACATGCCACATCACTAAAGAATGAACTAAAGAAACAATTTTACTTACCTTGGATACCAGCAAACAACATGTTCTTTCTACTTTGTCTTTTTTTTTTTTTTGGTTTTTGAGCCACACCCAGCGGTGCTCAGGGGTTACTCCTGGCTGTCTGCTCAGAAATAGCTCCTGGCAGGCACAGGGGACCATGTGGGACACCGGGATTTGAACCAACCACCTTTGGTCCTGGATCGGCTGCTTGCAAGGCAAACGCCACTGTGCTATCTCTCCGGGCCCTCTTCCTTGTCTTATTTGAAGAGTCTAATAGACTAGTATTACTAATGTGCCAAACAGAGAGGGGGAGGGACTTGTTCCCAAGGTGTCTTGGTGACAGGGAAAACTAAGTCATTTTTCATATTTGGCCCTCTTTTTGGTTACCAGCCAGATAAAAAAGGTACTTTCACACCTCTCCTCACTTGTGTGGTGTCTGAGAAAACAGAATTTTGAGGGCATCCTTTGATCGGGTAAGGTCACCATTCTTTTGAATCCAACAACAACAACAACAACAACAACAACAAAAAAAAAAGCCTTAAGAGATTGAGCCATCTATCAATTCTTCTGCCATTGAAAGGTTTATCTCAACTCCTTACCACCCAAGCTCCCTGAGTATAGATTTTTTATCTAACTATGTCCCAAATCATATTCCACATTGTTAAAAATAAGAAATTCATCTTTAGAAGGCTGTTTGGGCCAAAGATGGAAAGGCTATAGTTGAATATTCCACTTGGTTTCCTAATATCTGATTTTTATTTGACTTAATGAAGGGTTTTCTATTACTAGTGGTTGCAATAAGTCCAGTTATCATTCTTGTTCAAGAGGACAGGCACAGCATAAATGCCATTTGGTTATTCCTTCACAAGAGCAGGAGTTCCCAGGGAAGAAACTACTTTGTGACTTTGAAATGAAAATGAAGCAATAGGTATTTGGAGATGTTTTAGAGAGCATTTTACTTCTCCATATACAAGATGAAAATGTTGAGACAAAGGTCATGTTTCATTCACAGTGTTCAACCAAAATGGGTCTGGGGAGGAATTGGTATAGTGGAGAGCTCTGTCCCTCCTTGTACCAAATTTATTACATACTCATTCTCAGTCAGACTAACACTGAGCACCCACAGAAACTGTTCCTGAGTCCTGTTTCATCACTGCCCAGTGGAAAGCATCTATGAGACCCAAACACCACAGGAACCCTGCCAGTTCCTCTTCCAAGTAGGTATGATCATATTTTCATGCCTCCCTGGGGATTGACATCATGAAACTCAGCCCTGATGCACTATTGGCCTGGCAAGGTCAATAGAGAAAATCTAATTCCTCCTCTTTGGTATCTCCGTCAAACCAGGGACTCACCTCCTGAGCCTTGTGAACTGAAACTCCACTGATCCAAAAGTTCAGAGCACATCCCAGTTCACAGAATGACCACTAGGGGGCGGCAGATGATCATAGGGTAAAACACAATGGCTCTGGGGTGAGTCAGTGCTACAGAGAATCTAACTTGCAGTAGGAATAAAATATCCAAGGTACTGGAGTTTAGTGATCAATTTAATACCCAAAGAAAATTATTCGTTTTTTCTACATTTAACCCGTTGCACCGGTGAGCAAAATCTGCCTTTCTATCTATACAAAGAATTCTGCCTTTTCTGAATTTATAGAAATTGCCTAATTCTCTTAAAACAGATTTTTAAAAAAGTATTTTTTTTTTATGTAAAGACTGTGGTTAAAGATATGTTCGTGGTTGGATTTTAGTCAACAAATGTACACCCTCTTTTCACCAGTGCAACTTTCCTGCCACCGATGTCCCACATTTCTCTCCTCTTCTACCCCTAGCCTGCCTTTCTCCTGGATCCCACATACCACAGATGACCACAATTTTTCTTACTCTAGGATATGAAATCGCTAGCAAGCAGGTGTGTGTGTGTGTGTGTGTGTGTGTGTGTGTGTGTGTGTGTGTGTGTGTGTGCCTGTGGTTGGTTGGTAGTACTGGTAGATGTGATGTGAGGGGGTGAGATTCCAAAATCTTTTTCAGGAGGCCTAGGCTGAAATGAGAACCTCCTCACAAGGATCTGATGCTGATTACACTTGTGGTACAGATATTGACTAGACACAGTGCCATGCTTGAGGGTCCATGATGCTGGGAACACGTGGTGTTAAGAATCTAAGCACAATTGGTCACATTCAAGGTCCTTCGGATCTGAAATCTTCTGGTTTAGCACAAAGAGATTCTCCATCTAGCGGGTTTAACACTTTAATCCCCTTTTTTATTTGTTAATATTAGGGATTCTCTATCCTTTATGTCAGTCAAGTAATGGAGGATAACTTTTGTTCTTTACTCATTTTCCTAGAAATGAAGGAAACAGTTATAAATAAATTTTAATAATTAATAAAACTATATCAGTTAATACAGATTTTATTCCAAAATACCAGTTATGTTTTATTAAAAGGTGAACTGTTGATGCACTAATCCATACAACTGAGAATACAACATATTCACAGCCTATGCAGAATCTCATTGAGTCTCAGAGGACATACTAGGCAGCAGGAGGGGACTGTACATCAGCCCCTCTCATTTATGTGTCATTTGGTCCAGGCTCTCTTCTGAACCACACATTCTAATAGCAGTCCTGAGCCTGGCTCATTTGCATACATCAGCTCTCCCCTTGAGGGGATAAGAGGGGACCTGGAGAAGTTTAGCCACAAGTAAGAGGTCAGGCACCTCCACCATGGCCTTGACCCCGCTGCTCCTAGGCCTCCTGGCTCACTGCATAGGTGATGTGTCCAGACTTATAGCATTCCAGGCCCAGTTTCCGGGACATTTCTGACTCTAACTCTGAGTTCAGCAAGTTGTTCATTGTATTGATGGATGATGTGGGTGCAATTGATGGGGTTCCAGAGAAGTGCTACCTGTCATGATAATGGGGACTCCTCACAGCTGAGTGTAATTGTTACCTGACTTCTCTCTCTTGCAGGTTCTGTATCTTCCTATGAGCTAAATCAGACAGCCTCATCATCTGTACGCCTGGGAGAAGTGTCCAATTTGGCCTGCAGGGGAAAGAACATTGGAAGCAAAGATGTTCACTGGTACCAGCAGAAGCCAAGCCAGGCTCCTCGACTTGTCATCTATGATGATAAAAACCGGCCCCCGGGGATCCCTGACCGCTTCTCTGGCACCAACTCTGGGGACACAGCCACTCTGATCATTCAAAATGTTCTTGCTGAAGATGAGGCTCACTATTTATGTCAGGTGTGGGACAGTGGTACTGGAGCTCACAGTGACATGAACAGATGGGGAACTGTGACAAAAACCTCTCTCCCATTTGTATCACAATCTTCTCCAGGTTCAGGAAGCCTTTCAACACAATAACAAGCTCATCTGGACCTCATCACAGAATTGATACAAAACATTAATATGAGTGTCTCCTCTGGTATGACCTTTACTGTTACCTTTTGACTCCTCTCTCTTGTTGGTTCTATGTCTTCTTATGAGCTAAATCAGCCATGCTCATAGTCTGTGAGTTTCAAGGGGAGAACAAGGATGACCTGTAGAGGAAACAACATTGGAGCTAATGAAGTTTACTGCAGAAGCCAGGCTAAACTCCTATATTGATCATCTATTATGGTATTGAATGTCCTCAGGAGCTCTGACTGCTTTTCAACTCCAAATTCATGGAAATGGGCACCCAGACCATTAGGGTTTGCACGCTATAGATGAGGCTGACTATTACTGTTCAGTATGGTCTATTAAAAGCAATTCACAGTGGTATGTACATATGGGGAACTGAGACACAAACCTCTTCCCCATCTGTGTAGCGTTCTTCAGATCCAAGACCAGCAATGAGCTAGTCTATCCCTGATCTAGATCACAGCACCAAGAGAGTCACTGTAGTCAGGCTCTGTACAGGAATCATATGGAATGATGATGATTCTCTGGGCAGACACAAGGGTCTGCTGTTTTCCTGTATATGTGGACAACAGAATGATTAACATGGAAAGCTGAACTCTAAGTAATAACTAAAGTTCTCTTATTGAGTGCACTGTGCGAAAATGAGAGATTAGAACCTCCAAATGAAAATAAAAAGTTAACTTAAGCCAGGAAAAACAGTGACTGTTGTATATGAAAACATTTCCATAGGTTTATTCGTTGCCTGTTGTCCCACCATGACCTTCCAGGTGGGGGCGCTGTGGAGAGCTGAATAAATCGTTTGGGAGCGAGGTTTTCGGGGTCTTTTGGCAGTTTGCTGGGTGGCTCCAGGTGTTTTTTGGAGCTAGCAGCAGGCTGAAAAAGGACTCTCTGCGCCCAACCTTTTTCCCCTTAACCCTCCTGTCTGTATGGATCATTTGCTGCAGATAAATATTACCAAGATCTCCCCACAAAAGGGGAGAAGGGATGGGGATAAATTTCTCATTCTGGGAGCTCTTTGAGGATACACAAATAACAAATAAAGGAGTAAACGGGACCCCCAAGTGACTAGAGCACAATCCAAGAATACCAAGAATTCACCAAATGTGGGGATTGTTTCCTGGATTCACATGATCACTTGAACAAGACCAGAATAGCCTTCACATCCTCAGGCCCTTGCAACTGAGCCAACACTCATGTTTGCAGAGAATTGCAGGTGCCCCACATCCAGGACACTCTGAGCATTATTTAAGAGGCCTCAAATGTATAATCTTAATGATTTTGTACTGACAGTTTTCAGAGTAATGAAGCAAAATTGTTCATTTTTTTTGCAGCACAACTTATTCTGACTAAATGTGTGAAATCAATTATACTGTGTTGGAAAAGGTTAAATTGTTCCCTAGTGTTACAATTTTTTGAAAAAATAATAACCAAATATTGTAACATTTGGAAACTTTAAGCACTATGTAAGATCTTCAGCAAATTCTTACGTATAAGATGATCATAGTGGAAGAAGAGGAGACACTAAAGTTATACAAAAATTTCTTTAAAATGGACATTCACATTGCCAGAGAGACAATAAAACTGGTAGGGCTTGTTTCCTTGCATGTGGCTGACTGGCATTAAATTTCTGGCATTCCCTATGGTCTCTAAGCATGAGCAATGAGTGATGAAAGAGTGCAGAGCCAGAAGTAAACCTTAAGCAATACAGAAGATAAATGGGTGTGAGGGCACATATAAAAGTACCAGAGAAAAAGGGGGCCAGAGCGGAGGCACTAGAGGTAAGGCGACTGTCTTCCTTGCAAGTGCTAGCCTAGGATGGTTTGATCCCCTGGCGTTCCACATGGTCCCCTCAAGCCAGCAGCGGTTTCTGAGCACATAGCCAGGAGTAACCCCTGAGCATCAACTGGTGTGGCATAGCCAGGAATAACCCCTGAGCGTCAATTGGTGTGGCTCAAGAAAATTTTTTAAAAAAGTATCAAAAAAACAGAATATTTTTTCTGGTGAAACAAAAAATCCGAAGAGCAAATACCTTGAAAAGCCGTATAAGCAAGAAACGATGGAGAAAATATTTAAAATAATTAAACAAGAAACAAAAACTATAAATTGTCTATGAAAATCAAACACCTTTCCAAAATTTTTAGTAAAACAACTATCAGACATGTGAAAAAGTGAGACCTAGTCACTCTCACATCATCACACAAGAAATAATAAAATCTTTATCTCAGACAAAAGACTAATGATGCCAGTTAGAAATGTGAATCGTTTTGTAAATAAAAAAAAAGAAACATTAATCAATAGAAATAAATAAGAGACATCAAATATGGTGTTGGTGGAATTTGAACTCCTTATTGATTGTTTCTGAGTCCACAAATAGCTCCCAGAAAGATCAATTAAATCCCATTCTTTCATCCCCCCTTTTTGGGAAGACCTTGGTAATAATATCTGGAGTAAATAATCAACACAGACAAAAGATTAGGGGACCAAAGGTTCAGCAGAGTCTTTTGTCAGTCTGCAGCCAGCTCCAAAAAGCCAACCGAACCAGCCATCAGTTCTAGCAAAAAAAGCCCCTTACGCCTCCCCAACAAGCTATTTTATTCTTTCCTTAATCGCCCCCACCTGGAAGATCCAGGTGGGATGACAGGCAAAAAAAATATTACAAAAAACACACAACAATATGGTAATGCAATGGATAAATATTGAAACAGAGCATAAATATAGAAATAGAGATTTGAACATCATTATAAACCAACCCTTCAGCAAAGAACACACGTTTTTCTGGAATTACCATCACTGGCATATCCTAGTCCACTGGAATAGAAGAAATAGTTACATTTAAATACATAAAGCATTTTTTGCAGCACATTGGAATAACATTAGATGTCAGTAACAGAAAGAACAGATTTGGAGGTATATTATTGTATCTTGGTCAAGGTGATTCACAATTACTAGGCAGTCAAAAGTAAGACTATATATGTACAACATTCCAACACCACACCTGCCACCAAAGTGCCCCTATCCCCCCCTTTTCTTATCATCCATATCTAAATGCACTGCAATTTCAATTTTGTAGCCAGTTAGATTTTGTTTAAAATCTTGTCATAGTGTGGGGATATGAGGAGGGTCTAATAGAATGAGACACTTTTAACAATGTTGGAAGAAAACAAACATTCTGAGAGGGTGTTGGCATGTTGTTTGCATGAAGCATTATAACTACGCTTTGCATAGCACTGTGATTAAAATTTTTAATTGAGGTCAGACACCTGGTCTTAGCTGGACGCTTCCTGGAGCTGGCGCCCGGGATTCCGTCCAGGTTGGCCTCCAACAGATGGCGGGGGACAATGGCAATGCCGGCTTAGACTTCCATAAGCCTCTACAGATGGGAATATTCTTTTGAGATGAAAAATATTCAAGGGTTAGAAGCTGATGTCAAATTCTGGTTCCACCAGTCAATGAGAGACTAGTTTTTAAAGGAAAAACAAGCTCCAGGTAGAAAATTCTACCCCCGGCAAAAGCCGGCTCCCTGTGTGTGACACCAGGTGGGGAAAATCCGCAAAAGTACACCGGCCCAGTGGGGCCCAACTGTGAAAAACTGTGAGTGTGACCTGTCTATGTCTGTCTACTGTCCTCTTGTGTGAAACTCTTGCAAGTGGGGCAAAAAGAGGCTCCAGCAGAGCACGGACGCTCCGCTTCACTACGCGGCTGTGCACTCTTTCTAAGGAAAGAACTCCATTGCAACAAGAAGGAAAAATCACAATAAGAACGGCGCTATATCACAGAAGCAAACATTTCTCTCCGGACTGTCTTCTCTGTTGCATGCTCGGGCCTAAGATTTGACCCAGTGTGTGAGGCTTCATCCACGGAGGACTCCCCTCCCTTAGAGGCAAGTCAGCCCATCCAGAAAGAGAGGAGCCAGAGGAGTGTGCTGCCTGCATCATATAGACAATGAATACCACCACAACACGTAGAAAAACCCACAATACAAGTGTGACAATGGGGAAACAACGCAGGCCAGCATCAGACATAGAGAATGAAGATGACAATTCTGAGGACCAGATAATGACCAACCAACTAATCAACCTCTCAGATCAGGACTTTAGACTAGCAATATGGAAGATGCTCAACGGACTCCAAGAAACCATGGACCGAGTTGAAAAGAACACTAATAAGAACCAAGAAAATATGAAGAAAGAAATCACAAAACTCCAAACTGAAATAACATGTCAACTAACCGGACTGAAAAAGTCAGTAAACGAAGTGAATGACAAAATGGATAAGCTCTGGGACAGGGTATCAGAAGCTGAGAATAGACTTGGTGCTGTGGAAGATGAGATACATAACAATTCCATACAGCAGGAGAGATTGAACAAAAAACTTAAAGCAAATGAGCAGACAATGGAAAAATTAGTCAAAGAATGGGAACAGATGAAAATAGAAGTCTATGATAAGATCAACAGAAACAACTTAAGAATCATTGGAGTCCCAGAGACCCAGGAAGAAAATTTCCAGGAAGAATCAACGGTCAAGAACATCATTAAAGAGAAACTTCCAGAGCTAAAGAATATATGTGATCAAATCCTGCATGCCCGAAGAGTACCAACCAAAAGAGACCCCAGAAAAACCACACCAAGACACATCCTAGTCACAATGACAAATCCCACAGATAGAGACAGAATTCTGAAAACAGCAAGATCAAAAGGGGAAATCATGTTCAAGCAAGCTTCCCTGAGATTTACAGCAGACCTGTCACCAGAAACACTCAATGCCAGAAAGCAGTGGTGGGATATTGTGACAAGACTGAATGAAATGAATGCTTCACCCAGAATACTATACCCAGCAAAACTCACTTTCCGGTTTGACGGAAGAATACATGGTTTCACAGACAAAAAACAGCTCAGAAACTTCATAGACACAAAACCAGTCTTAAGAGAAAAACTGAAAGACCTAATCTAAGACAAGACTACCCAAAAGACACACCAAATTTTGAAATAAAGATGGCGTTAAATCCCAGGACAATTCTTTCTCTCAACGTCAATGGACTAAATGCACCAGTTAAGAGACACAGAGTGGCTAAATGGATCAAAAAACTCAATCCAACCTTCTGCTGCCTACAAGAAACGCACCTGAATAGTCAGAACAAACATAGACTCAAAATAAAAGGCTGGAGAAAAATTATCCAAGCAAACAACACCCATAAAAAACTGGAGTGGCCATACTAATATCAGATAATGCAAACTTTATACTCAGGAAGGTTGTAAGGGACAAAGATGGACATTTTATATTAATCAAGGGGTACGTAGAGCAGGAAGAATTCACTCTCCTAAACATATATGCACCGAATGAGGGGCAAGCAAAATATTTAATACAACTGTTGACAAATCTGAAAAATAATATCAACAACAACACAATAATTGTGGGGGACCTTAACACGGCTTTGTCAACACTGGATAGGTCAACCAGACTGAAACCCAACAAGAACATACTAGACCTGAGGAGAGAAATGGAAGAAAGAGGCCTAGTGGATATATATAGGACACTCCATCCCCAGAAACCTGGATACACATTCTTCTCCAATGTACATGGGACATTCTCCAGGATAGACTACATGCTGGCACATAAAACATACCTCCATAAGATCAAGAGGATAGAAATTTTGCAGACTACCTTCGCTGACCACAAGGCTCTGAAATTATTTGTGAACTCCAAAGGGACTCAGAAGAAACACTTTAACACCTGGAAGTTAAACAGCCTCATGCTCAATAACCAGTGGGTCCGAGATGAAATCAAGAAGGAAATCAAAAGGTTCCTGGAAACAAATGACAATAAAGACACAAACTATCAGAACTTATGGGACACAGCAAAAGCAGTACTGAGAGGAAAATTTATAGCTTTGCAAGCACACATCAGGAAGGAAGAAGGAGCTTACCTGAGTAGCTTAATGACACAGCTAATAGAACTAGAAAATGCTCAACAAAAGGACCCAAGAATAGGAAGACAGAAGGAAATAACAAAGCTGAGAGCAGAAATCAACAAAGTGGGAAGTCAAAAAACAATACGAAAGATCAACGAAAGCAGAAGTTGGTTCTTTGAAAAAATAAACAAGATTGATAGACCACTGGCAAACCTAACAAAGAAAGAGAGAAAGAGAAACTTGATAATTCGTATCAGGAATGAAAAAGGAGAGATCACTACTAATATGACAGAGATTCAAAGGGTAATCAGAAACTACTTTGAAAAACTCTACGCCACTAAAAATGAGAACCTGGAAGAAATGGATAAATTCTTGGACTCTTATAATCTTCCACGGTTGAAGGAAAAGGATGTAGCATATCTAAACACCCCCATCACCATTGATGAAATTAAAACAGTAATCAAATGTCTGCCGAAAAACAAAAGCCCAGGTCCAGATGGATTCACTAATGAATTCTATCAAACTTTCCAAGAGGAACTACTGCCAATCTTGGCAAGACTCTTTCATGAAATTGAACAAACATAAACACTTCCAAATAGCTTTTATGAAGCCAACATCACCTTGATACCGAAACCAGACAGAGATGCTACCAAAAAAAGAAAATTACAGACCAATATCACTGATGAATGCAGATGCAAAGATCCTCAACAAAATCCTGGCAAATAGGATTCAATGCCTCGTTAAAAAGATCATCCACTACGATCAAGTAGGTTTCATCCCAGGAATGCAAGGCTGGTTTAACATCCGTAAATCTATCAACATAATACACAACATCAATAAAATAAAATAAAATAAAATAAATACACAACATCAATAAAATAAAATAAAATAAAATAAAATAAAAATAAAAACCACATGATCATATCAATACATGCAGAGAAAGAATTTGATAAGGTCCAACACCCTTTCTTGATCAAAACTCTCAGCAAGATGGGAATGGAGTGAACCTTTCTCAATATAGTGAAGGCCATCTACCACAAGCAGTGGCAAATATTATCCTCAATGGAGAAAAACTGAAAGCCTTCCCTCTAAATTCTGGCACAAGACAAGGCTGTCCTCTCTCACCACTCCTATTCAACATAGCACTGGAAGTACTTGCTATAGCGATTAGGCAAGAAAAGGATATCAAGGGAATCCAGATAGGAAAGGAAGAAGTCAAGCTCTCACTGTTTGCAGATGACATGATACTCTACTTAGAAAACCCTAAAGACTCTATCAAAAAGCTTCTAGAAACAATAGACTCATATAGCAAGGTGGCAGGCTACAAAATTAACACACAAAAATCAATGGCCATTCTATACACCAATAGTAATAAGGATGAAATGGACATTAAGAAAACAACCCCATTCACAATAGTGCCACACAAACTCAAATATCTTGGAATCAACTTGACTAAATATGTGAAAGACCTATACAAAGAAAACTATAAAACTCTGCTCCAAGAAATAAGAGAGGACACACGGAAATGGAAACGCATACCCTGCTCATGGATTGGCAGGATTAACATCATCAAAATGGCAATGCTCCCCAGGCATTATACAGATTTAATGCAATCCCTCTAAAGATACACATGACATTCCTCAAAGAAGTGGATCAGACACTTTTGAAATTCATTTGGAACAATAAACACCCTCAAATAGCTAAAGCAATCATTGGGAAAAAGAATATGGGAGGAATTACTTTCCCCAACTTTAAACTGTACTACAAAGCAACAGTTATCAAAACAGCATGGTATTGGAATAAGGACAGGTCCTCAGATCAGTGGAATAGGCTTGAATACTCAGAAAATGTTCCCCAGACATACAACCACCTAATTTTTGATAAAGGAGCAGGAAATCCTAAATGGAGCAGGGAAAGCCTCTTCAACAAGTGGTGTTGGAACAATTGGATAGCCACTTGCAAAAAATTGAACTTAGATCCCCAGCTAACATCATGTACCAAGGTAAAATCCAAATGGATTAAAGACCTCGATATCAGCCCCCAAACCATAAGATATATAGAACAGCACATAGGCAAAACACTCCAGGACATTACAGGCATCTTTAAGGAGGAAACTGCACTCTCCAAGCAAGTGAAAGCAGAGATTAACAGATGGGAATATATTAAGCTGAGAAGCTTCTGCACCTCAAAGGAAATAGTGCCCAGGATACAAGAGCCCCCCACTGAGTGGGAGAAACTATTCACCCAATACCCATCAGATAAGGGGCTAATCTCCAAAATATACAAGGCACTGACAGAACTTTACAAGAAAAAAACATCTAACCCCATCAAAAAATGGGGAGAAGAAATGAACAGACACTTTGACAAAGAAGAAATACACATGGCCAAAAGACACATGAAAAAATGTTCCACATCACTAATCATCAGGGAGATGCAAATAAAAACAATGATGAGATACCACCTCACACCCCAGAGAATGGCACACATCACAAAGAATGAGAATAAACAGTGTTGGCGGGGATGTGGAGAGAAAGGAACTCTTATCCACTGCTGGTGGGAATGCCGTCTTGTTCAACCTTTATGGAAAGCAATATGGAGATTCCTCCAAAAACTGGAAATCGAGCTCCCATACGATCCAGCTATACCACTCCTAGGAATATACCCTAGGAACACAAAAATACAATACAAAAACCCCTTCTTTACACCTATATTCATTGCAGCACTATTTACCATAGCAAGACTCTGGAAACAACCAAGATGCCCTTCAACAGACGAATGGCTAAAGGAACTGTGGTACATATACACAATGGAATATTACGCAGCCGTCAGGAGAGATGAAGTCATGAAATTTTCCTATACATGGATGTACACGGAATCTATTATGCTGAGTGAAATAAGTCAGAGAGAGAGAGAAAAACGCAGAATGGTCTCACTCATCTATGGGTTTTAAGAAAAATGAAAGACACCCTTGTAATAATAATTTTCAGACACAAAAGAGAAAAGAGCTGGAAGTTCCAGCTCACCTCAGGAAGCTCACCACAAAGAGTGATGAGTTTAGTTAGGGAAATAACTACATTTTGAACTGTCCTAATAATGAGAAAGTATGAGGAAAATGGAGAGCCTTTCTAGAGTACAGGCGGGGGTCGGGTGGGGCGAAGGGAGACTTGGCACATTGGTGATGGGAATGTTGCACTGGTGATGGGTGGTGTTATTTACATGACTGAAACCCAAACACAATCATGTATGTAATTAAGGTGTTTAAATCAATTTAAAAAAAAAAGAAAATTCTACCCCCAATGACAAAAAAAAATTTTTTTTAATTGCCTCTTTGAATTTGAGGGTCAAAACCACATCCTTAGTACACAAGACAATTGTTCATGAAGAGCCCCAGTCCCAGCTACAATTAAGGTTTAGATCCAGCAGAGGGGAGTGAACAGATAGGATTATTTTTCCTATGCACATATATAGTACTACTTCAGTGTTTCAGGCAATCTGTATGCAATGTCTCATTATTTGTTAAAGAAAAGTTGTATTATCCTCTGCAGTACTGTATCCAAATCCATACATTTTTCCTCTATTAAACAAAAAGACTTGCTGCCTTTCATACACAATTAAGTTGGTAATTGTTCCAAATGTGATAATTAGGCCAAGTCAATGACTTGACTATGCAGAAGTAATTCTACTCATGGGACCAGATCCATATTACAGAGGATCATCTCACCAGCCCTGCCAGTTCCAATTCAAATGGTCCTGTTCATGTTTTTATGTCTCACTGGGAACTTAGTTCAACAGTCTCAGTCTGGATACACACAGGATCCAGAGAAAAAATGTTGACTCCTCTTCCTTTGTTGCCTCCATGGATCAAAGACTCATTCCTAAACCCTGTGATAGAGGCTCTATTAACTAGGCCTTCCCAACACCTCCCACTGCACAGAATGAACTTCAGGGGAAGCAGAGAATCACTGAGTTAAGTCTAGTGGAGCTAGGGTGGGTCAGGGCTACAGAAGGTTTAATTTGAAGTAGTATGGGAATGGTCAGGCTACTGTTATTTAGTGACAAAACTGACATCTAAGAAAAAGATATGCATTTTCCTATCTAATCCCTGATACTGGTGAGCAAATTCTGCCTTTCTCTCTGACCTGAATCTTGTAGAAATTGCCTGTTTCTCTGAAAACACATTCAGATTTCCCAGGTATCCACACAGCTCAGTTCTGTTCATTGTTTTCAGTGTTCACTGCCAGGGATCCATTCCCAGGTGTACAGGCTTAAAGCTGGGACTTGCAAGGATTAAAAAAAAAAGACAAACGTAATAGAGAAAAGCATGGAGGCAGGGGGCTCTTGAGAGCCCTATCTGACTTTCACTTACAGTATTTATTATTCAGGGATAATCAACAAGGGAGGAAGGGCCTATCAACCCAAAAGACATTTTTGTATCTCAAAGAGGCGTGTGTATGGAAGAGTAAACTAATGTAAAGATTTCTGTGGATGATCTTTCTTTGGGAAGGTAGCATGTCAGAAAAGTGAATTCAGAACCCCATCCCACATGAATTACAGCATTTTATTAATTCAACAATTAAAGAGTCTTTATAGTACCTTTTTATGGCCTTCCCCTCTAGCTATCAACTCTCTTGCTAAACCCATTTAATTCTTGGATATCTTCATATCCAACAGTCCATTAATTTTTTTATTGACCCTTTCAGTTTCTGAAGTTTTTATGTGTGGGGGAGAATGCCTGAGGTGAGGGTGCGTCCAACAATTCTCTGGAGCTCATGAGAAGGAGGGGTGATATATCTCAGGCAAGAAACCTAAGATTTAAAATTATATTTTTGTTTCTTTGTTTGGGGCATGCCCAACTATTATTGTGGTATTATCCTGGCTTTGCACTCATTAATCATTAATTATTAATCAATAATCAGGTCAAGAAATCATAAAGGTACTAGGGATTGAACCTGAGCAAGTCAGGTGTAAGACAAACACCTTTCATGCTGTAATATTACTGCAGTCCAAAGACAAGAATACAGTTTGTTCTAGAGAAAGAAGATTCACGGTCTAATTTGTTTAACCTTTAATTTTTTCTCCTTCTTTGGCAGCCAGTTATTCTAAGGATCTTCTATCATTTTCTTTAATCACATTATAGAAAATTAATTTTGTAATTTAACAGATTTACCCATAATGATGGAAATAAAAACATTGCATTTATTTATGGAAAATAAAATCATTTTAATGTTACATCCTTATAATTTAACCCAAATTTCTGTTCCAGGCATTTAGTTACTTATTCTGAAAATATGATGTATCACTGTCCCATCCAGATATCTGAACATACAGTGTTCCCATAACCACTGAGATTCTCAAAAAAAAATTAGGGAGGAGTTACTGAGAAGCAGATGAGGACTGTAGGGTCAGTTCCTCCCCCTCTGGGATGTAATGGTCTCAGCTCCTTTCTGAAGTCACACACCTCAAGTAGTGGCTTTAGTTTTGCTCATTTGCATCCCCAGCAGCTCTTTCTAAAGGGATAAGAGGAGAACAAGAGTTCAACCTTAAATTACAGGAGCAGGTACCTCCACCATTGCCTGGACCTTGCTTTTCCTTGGCCGCCCTCAACTCCCCACCCCTGCAGTCAATCTCCATGCAGTATTCACCAGGGATGATTTTGGGGTGACACAACAAAGGTGAATTTATTGTAGCTATGTTCTATTTATAAGCGGGAGCCTCAAGAGGAGTGAGCATAGGAAGATGAACTCCTAGTAATAGCTACACTACTGCCTGGATTAAAATGTGAGCAATTTGATGCTGCAAATGAAAAAAGAGTATATGAAATTTAGAGCAGCACTTAGGGGAAATGCAAGGCATAGACCAATCATGAGTTTATTTCCTAAATAACAGAGTACCTCAAGTATGCCAAGTACTTTTGACCCTAAGCAGCTACCATGTGTCACTGGAGGCCTCACACACACAGAGTGGTCCAAGAATCATTAGAAATATGAGAATAGAACTAAATTGAATGCTTGGGTCCCTGAACTGACCTTCCTATCCAGTTGGCTGAGAAAAGCAAGGGCCTCCCACCCTCCATGCTTCCTAAGCATCACTGAGGAGGCCTTCAAAATTTAGAAACTTGATCATGTATAGTAAACTGTTTTCAAACTCAAACAGAAAGATTTATCATGAAAACAATGACCCAAACATATTTTATACTGGATACTCTCCTTCAGCCTAAATGTGGGAGTCCTGGCATGGAAGGAGAAAAGATGGAAGTTGAAACTACTGGATAGAGTATTTTGAAATTATTATGAAAAGATTTTACTGGATGAAAATAAAAACTTAGCTCAGAGATTTTTAACAATTATTTTTACTAAACAGAAATAGTGTAGGAGGACAATACAACAAAGTTGTAAAAGTAAAATGTCTTCTAAAGGGACACCAGTGTCAGCAGAGCTATTATACAGTAGATAGGTCATTTGCCTTGCATGTGATCGACACATGTTCAACCCCTAGCATCCCATATGGTTCAGGAAGAAATCAATTATGGGTTTCATGAGCACAGAGTCATTATTAAAAATAAAGCACTTAAAATATACCTAAATTCAACAAGACAAAAAGCCTTGAGTTTCTGAGCCATCTATCAGTTCATATGCCACTGCAGGGTTTATCTCAACTCTTGTCACCCAAGCTCCCTGAGTATAGATCTTTATCTAACTATGTCCCAAATAATATTCCACGTTGTTAAAAATAAGAAGCTCATCTTTAGGGAGGCAATTTGGTCTAAAGATGGAGAGGCTATTGTTGAATATGCTTATTGTTTTCTAAATGTATGGTTTTTATTTGACTTAAGGTAGGGTTTTCTATCACAATTGGCTGCTAAATGTCCAATTATCATTCTTTTCTTTTTTTTTTGGTTTTTTTTTTTTTTTTTTGGTTTTTTTTTTTTGTTTTTGGGTCACACCTGGCAGTGCTCAGGGATTACTCCTGGCTCTAGGCTCAGAAATTGCTCCTGGCAGGCTCAGGGGACCATATGGGATGCCGGGATTAGAACCACCGACCTTCTGCATGCAAGGCAAAAGCACTACCTCCATGCTATCTCTCCGGACCGCTGTTATCATTCTTGTTCAAAAAAAGACAGGCACAGCATAAATGTCATCTGGGTATTCCTTCATAAGAGAGAGAATAAATTACTTTATAGACCTTGGCCACAAAGTATCCATGGCCCCCAAATAGAGACAAGTTAATCTAAGGGTAAAGGTACTTAGGAAGATGAATAACCTGGCTTTGAAATAAAAATGGAACAATATGGATTTGGAGATAGTGGTATGAGCATTTTACTTCTCCATATACAATATGGAAATTTAAGACATTACATTACTGTGAATAAGACATGGCCTAAAATGGTCCCTTTTAGGCCATGTCTTATTCACAGTGTTCAACCAAAATGGGCTTTTAGAGAGATTGAGAAATTTAGAGGGGTGCATTGTTCCATCCCTCTTTGTACCGAATTCACTAAATACTCATTCTCAGTCTAGATTGGCATTAGCTACCCACAGAGACGTCCCCTGTTTCATCTCTCCCCAAGGAAAAATATTCATGAGAACCAAACACCACAGAAATCTTAGAGCTTTGTCTTATCAACCCTGCCAGTTCCTCGTCCAAGTAAGCATGACCATGTTTTCATGTGTCTTTGACTTGATGAAATCCAGCCCTGATGCACTATTGTTATGGCAAGGTCAATAGAGAAAAATCTAGTTCCTCCTCTTTGGTACCTCCTGTAAATCAGGGACTCACCTCTGAGCCTTCGGATCTGAAATTCCACTGACCCAGCATTTCCCAGCAGTCCCACTTCTAAAATGACCACCAGGTGGAGGCAGAGTATCACTGGGTAAACACAATGCACCTGTAGTGAGTCAGGGCTCCCAGGGTTTAATTTGCAGTAGGATTAAAAAGTCCAATGTATATGGGAGGCAGGACAAAAAAAGAGGTGTAGGGAGCACAAATTGGTGATGGAAATCCCCCCTGATTTTATGTAAATATGTACCTAAAATATTATTGTCAACAATATGTAAACCACTATGATCAAAATAAAAATTAAATTAAAAAAAAAAAAGTCCAAGGTACTGGGGTTTAGTAATCGGCCTCATACTCAAAGAAAGTTATTCATTTTTTCCTTCATTTAGTCCGTGACACTGGCAAGCAAAATCTGCCTTTCTATCTATACAAAAAATTCTGCCTTATCTGAATTGATAGAAATTGCCTAGTTCTCTGAAAACATTTTTAAATATAATTTTTTATGTAAAGACTGTGGTTAAAGACATGTTCGTGGTGGATTTCAGTCAAAATATGTATACCCTCTCTTCACTAGTGCAATTGTCCTGCCACCAATGCCCCACATTTCCCTTATTTCCTACCCCTTGCCTGTCTTTCTCCTGGATCCCACATAGAAAAGATCTGTCCACAATTTTTCTCAGATACTCTTGGATATGAAATTGCTAGCAAGCAGGTGTCCGTGTGTCTCTGTGTGTCTGTGGCTGGTTGAAATGGTAGTGCTGTTAGATGTGGAGAGAGGGACATGAGATTCCAAAAACTTTCTCAGGAGGCCTGGGGTAAAATGGTGACCTCATCACAAGGATATGATGCTGATCACACTTGTGGTACAGAGATTGACTGGACACAGTGCCATGCTTGATGGGTCAAGTATGCACAGTCTGGGAACACGTGGTGCTGGGAATCTAAGCACAATTGGTCACATCCATCCAAGTATCCTAGGATCTGAAGGATCTGAAGATCTTTTGGTTTAGTATGAAGAGATGCTTCATCTAGCAGGTTTAACACTTTCATTGTTAATTGTTAATTGTTAACACCAAGGATTCTCTACACTTTACTTGAATCAATTAATGGAGAATGATCTTTGTTCTTTATGTATCTTTCTAGAAATGAAGGACATCAGTTATAAATGCATTTTAATAAGTAACTATTATCATTTAAGACAGACTTTATACTAAATATACCAGTTATGTTTTATGGAAACATAAACTGTAAGTGCTATAAGCCACACAACTGAGAACACAACATATTCACAGCCTATGCAGAATCTCATTGAGTCTCAGAGGGCCTACTAGGAAGCAGGTGGGAACTGTAGTTTAGCCCCTCTCATTTATGTGTCATTTGGTTTAGGCTCTCTCCTGAACCACACACTATAACAGCAGCCCTGAACCTGGCTCATTTGCATCCGTCAGCTCTCCCCTGAGGGGATAAGAGGGTACAAGGAGGAGTTTAGCCACAAGTAACAGGTCAGGCACCTCCACCATGGCCTGGACTCCGCTGCTCCTGGGCATCCTGGTTCACTACACAGGTGATGTATCCAGGCTCATGGTATGCCAGGTCCAGTCCTGGGACAATCCTGATTCTAACTCTATATGCAGCAAGACCATAGAGTGCTCATTGTAATGATGGACGATGTGGATAGAGTTGGTGAGGTCCCACGGAAGAGCAACAGGTCATGATGATGGGTCTCCTCACAGCTGAGTGTAATTGTTACCTGACTTCTCTCTCTTGCAGGTTCTGTATCTTCCTATGAGCTAAATCAGCCAGCCTCATCATCTGTACGCCTGGGAGAAGTGTCCAATTTGGCCTGCAGGGGAAAGAACATTGGAAGCAAAAATGTTCACTGGTACCAGCAGAAGCCAAGCCAGGCTCCTCGACTTGTCATCTATAATGATAAAAACCGACCCTCGGGGATCCCTGACCGCTTCTCTGGCACCAACTCTGGGGACACAGCCACTCTGATCATTCAAAATGTTCTCGCTGAAGATGAGGCTCACTATTTCTGCCAGGTGTGGGACAGTGGTACTGAAGCTCACAGTGACATGAACAGATAGGGAACTGTGACAAAAACCTCTCTCCCATTTGTATCACAATTTTCTCCAGGTTCAGGAAGCCTTTCAACACAATAACAAGCTCATCTGGACCTCATCACAGAATTGATACAAAACATTCATGAGTGTCTCCTCTGGTATGACCTTTATTGTTACCTTTTGACTCCTCTCTCTTGTTGGTTCTATGTCTTCTTATGAGCTAAATCAGCCATGCTCATAGTCTGTGAGTTTCAAGGGGAGAACAAGGATGACCTGTAGAGGAAACAACATTGGAGCTAATGAAGTTTACTGCAGAAGCCAGGCTAAACTCCTGTATTGATCATCTATTATGGTAGTGAATGTCCTCAGGAGCTCTGACTGCTTTTCAACTCCAAATTCATGGAAATGGGCACCCAGACCATTAGGGTTTGCACGCTATCGATGAGGCTGACTATTACTGTTCAGTATGGTCTATTAAAAGCAATACACAGTGGTATGTACAGATGGGGAACTGAGACACAAACCTCTTCCCCATCTGTGTAGCGCTCTTCAGACCCAAGACCAGCAATGAGCTAGTCTATCCCTGATCTAGATCACAGCACCAAGAGAGTCACTGTAGTCAGGCTCTGTAAAGGAATCATATGGATTGATGATGATTCCCTGGGCAGACACAAGGGTCTGCAGTTTTCCTGTATATGTGGACAACAGAATGATTAACATGGAAAGCTGAACTCCAAGTAATAACTACAGTTTTTTTTATTGAAGTGCACTGTGTGAGACTGAGAGATTAGAGCCTCCAAATGAAAATAAAAAATTAACTTAAGCCAGGAAAAACAGTGACTGTTGTATATGAAAACATTTCCATAGGATTATTCGTTGCCTGTTGTCCCACCATGACCTTTCAGGTGGGGGCGCTGTGGAGAGCTGAATAAATCGTTTGGGAGCGAGGTTTTCGGGGTCTTTTGCCAGTTTGCTGGGTGGCTCCAGGTGTTTTTTGGAGCTAGCAGCAGGCTGAAAAAGGACTCTCTGCGCCCAACCTTTTTCCCCTTAACCCTCCTGTCTGTGTGGATCATTTGTTGCAGATAAATATTACCAAGATCTCCCCACAAAAGGGGAGAAGGGATGGGGATAAATTTCTCATTCTGGGAGCTCTTTGAGGATACACAAATAACAAATAAAGGAGTAAACGGGACCCCACAAGTGACTAGAGCACAATCCAAGAATACCAAGAATTCACCAAATGTGGGGATTGTTTCCTGGATTCACATGATCACTTGAACAAGACCAGAATAGCCTTCACATCCTCAGGCCCTTGCAACTGAGCCAACACTCATGTTTGCAGAGAATTGCAGGTGCCCCACATCCAGGACACTCTGAGCATTACTTAGGCGGTCCTAAATGTATAATCTTAATGATTTTGTACTGACAGTTTTTAGAGTAATGCAGCAAAATTTTTCATGTTTTTTGCAGGACAACTTATTCTGACTAAATGTGTGAAATCAATTATACTGTGTTGGAAAAGGTTAAATTGTTCCCTAGTGTTACAATTTTTAAAAAAAAATGATAACCAAATATTGTAACATTTGGAAACTTTAAGCACTATGTAAGATCTTTAACAAATTCTTACGTATAAGATGATCATAGTGGAAGAAGAGGAGACACTAAAGTTATACTAAAATTTCTTAAAAATGGACATTCACATTGCCAGAGAGACAATAAAACTTGTAGGGCTTGTTTCCTTGCATGTGGCTGACTGGCATTAAATTTCTGGCATTCCCTATGGTCTCTAAGCATGAGCAATGATCCTCCATGGATCAAAGACTCATTCCTAAACCCTGTGATAGAAGCTCTATTAACTAGGACTTCCCAACACCTCCCACTGCACAGAATGAACTTCAGGGGAAGCAGAGAATCACTGAGTAAAGTCTAGTGGAGCTAGGGTGGGTCAGGGCTACAGAAGGTTTAATTTGAAGTAGTATGGGAATGGTCAGGCTACTGTTATTTAGTGACAAAACTGACATCTAAGAAAAAGATATGCATTTTCCTATCTAATCCCTGATACTGGTGAGCAAATTCTGCCTTTCTCTCTGACCTGAATCTTGTAGAAATTGCCTGTTTCTCTGAAAACACATTCAGATTTCCCAGGTATCCACACAGCTCAGTTCTGTTCATTGTTTTCAGTGTTCACTGCCAGGGATCCATTCCCAGGTGTACAGGCTTAAAGCTGGGACTTGCAAGGATTAAAAAAAAAGACAAACATAATAGAGAAAAGCATGGAGCCAGGGGGCTCTCAATATCTGAGGGCCCTATCTGACTTTCACTTACAGTATTTATTATTCAGGGATAATCAACAAGGGAGGAAGGGCCTATCAACCCAAAAGACATTTTTGTATCTCAAAGAGGGGTGTGTTGGGGCCGGGCTGTGGCGCTGAAGGTAAGGTGCCTGCCTTGCCTGCGCTAGCCTTGGATGGACCGCGGTTCTATCCCCCGGTGTCCCATATGGTCCCCCAAGACAGGAGCAACTTCTGAGCACATAGCCAGGAGTAACCCCTGAGCATTACCGGGTGTGGCCCAAAACCCCCCCCCCCAAAAAAAGAGGGGTGTGTATGGAAGAGTAAACTAATGTAAAGATCTCTGTGGATGATCTTTCTTTGGGAAGGTAGTATGTCAGAAAAGTGAATACAAAACCCCATTCCACGTGAATTACAGCATTTTATTAATTCAACAATTAAAGAGTCTTTATCGTACATTTTTATGGCCTTCCCCTCTGGCTACCAACTCTCTTGCTAAACCCATTTAATTCTTGGATATCTTCATACCCAACAGTCCATTAATTTTTTTTTTATTGACCCTTTCAGTTTCTGAAGTGAGGGTACTTCCAACAATTCTCTGGAGCTCATGAGAAGGAGGGGTGATATATCTCAAGCAAGATACCTAAGATTTAAAATTATATTTTTGATTCTTTGTTTAGGTCATGTGGTATTATCCTGGCTTTGCACTCATTAAGCATTAATTATTAATCAATAATCAGGTCAAGAAATCATATAGTTACTAGGGATTGAACCTGAGTAAGTCAAGTATAAGACAAACACCTTTCATGCTGTAATACTACTCCAGTCCCAAGACAAGAATACAGTTTGTTCTAGAGAAAGAAGATTCACAGTCTAATTTGTTTAACCTTTAATTTTTTCTCCTTCTTTGGTAGTCAGTTATTCCAAGGATCTTCTATCATTTGCTTTTTACATTATAAAAAATTAATTTTGTAATTTAACAAATTTACCCATAATGATGGAAATAAAAACATTCTATTTATTTATGAAAAATAAAAGCATTTTAATGTTACATTCTTATAATTTAACACAGATTTCTGTTCCAGGCATTTAGTTACATCACTGAGGAGGCCTTCAAAATTTAGAGACTTGATCATGTATAGTAAACTGTTTTCAAACTCAAACACAGAAAGATTTATCATGAAAACAATGACACAAACATATTTTATACTGGATAGTCTCATTCAGCCTAAATGTGTGAGTTGTGGCATGGAAGGAGTAAAGATGGAAGTTGAAACTACTGGATAGAGTATTTTGAAATTATTATGAAAAGATTTTACTGGATGAAAATAAAAACTTAGCTCAGAGATTTTTAACAATTATTTTTACTAAACAGAAATAGTGTAGGAGGACAATACAACAAAGTTGTATCTGAGCCTTCGGATCTGAAACTCCACTGATCAGGCATTACCCAGCAGGCCCACTTCAAGAAATGACCGGCAGGGGGAAGCAGAGAATCACTGAGTATACACAATGGACCTGGGGTGAGTCAGGGCTCGGAGGGTTTAATTTGCAGTAGATTTAAAAAGTCCAAGGTACTGGGGTTTAGTAATCGGCCTCATACTCAAAGACAGTTATTCATTTTTTTCTGCATTTAGTCCGTGACACTGGCGAGCAAAATCTGCCTTTCTATCTATACAAAAAATTCTGCCTTATCTGAATTGATAGAAATTGCCTAGTTCTCTGAAAACATTTTTAAATATAATTTTTTATGTAAAGACTGTGGTTAAAAACATGTTCGTGGTTGGATTTCAATCAAAATATGTACACCCTCTCTTCATTAGTGCAATTGTCCTGCCACTAATGCCCCACATTTCCCTTATTTCAGTCATAATATGTACACTCTCTCTTCACTAGTGCAATTGTCCTGCCACCAATGCACCACATTTCCCTTATTTCCTACCCCTTGCCTGTCTTTCTCCTGGATCCCACATAGAAAAGATCTGTCCACAATTTTTCTTAGATACTCTTGGATATAAAATTGCTAGCAAGCAGGTGTCTGTGTGTCTGTGGCTGGTTGGAATGGTAGTGCTGTTAGATGTGTAGAGAGGGACATGAGATTCCAAAAACTTTCTCAGGAGGCCTGGGGTGAAATGGTGACCTCATCACAAGGATATGATGCTGATCACACTTGTGGTACAGAGATTGACTGGACACAGTGCCATGCTTGATGGGTCAAACATGAACAGTCTGGGAACACGTGGTGCTAGGAATCTAAACACAATTGGTCACATCCATCCAAGTTCCCTAGGATCTGAAGGATCTGAAGATCTTTTGGTTTAGTATGAAAAGATGCTTCATCTAGCAGGTTTAACACTTTCATCCCCTTTGTTATTTGTTAACACCAAGGATTCTCTATCCTTTATTTGAATAAATTAATGGAGAATGATCTTTGTTCCTTATGTATCTTTCTAGAAATGAAGGAAAACAGTTATAAATGCATTTTAATAAGTAACTATTATCATTTAATACAGACTTTATACTAATATACCAGTTATGTTTTATGAAGACATAAACTGTCAGTGCTATGAGACTATGAGCATGGCTGATTTAGCTCATAAGAAGACATAGAACCAACAAGAGAGAGGAGCTATAAGCCACACAACTGAGAACACAACGTATTCACAGCCTATGCAGAATCTCATTGAGTCTCAGAGGGCCTACTAGGCAGCAGGTGGGAACTGTAGTTTAGGCTCTCTCATTTATGTGTCATTTGGTTTGGGCTCTCTCCTGAACCACACACTATAACAGCAGCACTGAACCTGGCTCATTTGCATCCATCAGCTCTCCCCTGAGGGGATAAGAGGGTACAAGGAGGAGTTTAGCCACAAGTAACAGGTCAGGCACCTCCACCATGGCCTGGACTCTGCTGCTCCTGGGCATCCTGGTTCACTACACAGGTGATATATCCAGGCTCATAGTATGCCAGGTCCAGTTCTGGGACAATCCTGATTCTAACTCTATATTCAGCAAGACCATAGAGTGCTCATTGTAATGATGGTCGATGTGGGTAGAGTTGGTGAGGTCCCATGGAAGAGCAACAGGTCATGATAATGGGGACTCCTCACAGCTGAGTGTAATTGTTACCTGACTTCTCTCTCTTGCAGGTTCTGTATCTTCCTATGAGCTAAATCAGCCAGCCTCATCATCTGTACGCCTGGGAGAAGTGGCCAATGTGCCCTGCAGGGGAAAGAACATTGGAAGCAAAGCTGTTCACTGGTACCAGCAGAAGCCAAGCCAGGCTCCACGACTTGTCATCTATAGTGATAAAAACCGGCCCTCGGGGATCCCTGACCGCTTCTCTGGCTCCAACTCTGGGGACACAGCCACTCTGATCATTCAAAATGTTCTCGCTGAAGATGAGGCTCACTATTTCTGTCAGGTGTGGGACAGTGGTACTGGAGCTCACAGTGACATGAACAGATGGGGAACTGTGACAAAAACCTCTCTCCCATTTGTATCACAATCTTCTCCAGCTTCAGGAAGCCTTTCAACACAATAACAAGCTCATCTGGACCTCATCACAGAATTGATACAAAACATTAATATGAGTGTCTCCTCTGGTATGACCTTTATTGTTACCTTTTGACTCCTCTCTCTTGTTGGTTCTATGTCTTCTTATGAGCTAAATCAGCCATGCTCATAGTCTGTGAGTTTCAAGGGGAGAACAAGGATGACCTGTAGAGGAAACAATATTGGAGCTAATGAAGTTTACTGCAGAAGCCAGGCTAAACTCCTGTATTGATCATCTATTATGGTAGTGAATGTCCTCATGAGCTCTGACTGCTTTTCAACTCCAAATTCATGGAAATGGGCACCCAGACCATTAGGGTTTGCACACTGTAGATGAGGCTGACTATTACTGTTCAGTATGGTCTATTAAAAGCAATTCACAGTGGTATGTACAGATGGCTCAAGAAAATTTTTTAAAAAAGTATCAAAAAAACAGAATATTTTTTCTGGTGAAACACAAAATCCGAAGAGCAAATACCTTGAAAAGCAGTATAAGCAAGAAACGATGGAGAAAGTATTTAAAATAATTAAACAAAAAACAAAAACTATAAATTGTCTATGTAAATCAAACACCTTTCCAAAATTTTTAGTAAAACAACTACCAGACATGTGAAAAAGTGAGACCTAGTCACTCTCACATCATCACACAAGAAATAATAAAATCTTTATCTCAGACAAAAGACTAATGAGGCCAGTTAGAAATGTGAATCGTGTTGTAAATGAAAAAAAGAAAGAAAGAAACATGAATCAATAGAAATAAATAAGAGACATCAAATATGGTGTTGGTGGAATTTGAACTCTTTATTTATTATTTCTGAGTCCACAAATAGCTCCCAGAAAGATAAATTAAATCCCATTCTTTCATCCCCCCTTTTTGGGAAGACCTTGGTAATAATATCCGGAGTAAATAATCAACACAGACAAAAGATTAGGGGACCAAAGGTTCAGCAAACAGAGTCTTTTGTCAGTCTGCAGCCAGCTCCAAAAAGCCAACCGAACCAGCCATCAGTTCTGGCAAAAAAAAAAAAAAAAAAAAAAGCTCCTTATGCCTCCCCAACAAGCTGTTTTATTCTTTCCTTAATCACCCCCACCTGGAAGATCCAGGTGGGACGACAGGCAAAAACAATATTACAAAAAATACACAACAATATGATAATGCCATGGATAAATATTGAAACAGAGCATAAATATAGAAATAGAGATTTGAACATCATTATAAATCAACCCCCCAGCACAGAACACACGTTTTTCTGGAATTACCATCACTGGCATATCCTAGTCCACTGGAATAAAAGAAATAGTTACATTTAAATACATAAAGCCATTATTTGCAGCACACTGGAATAACATTAGATGTCAGTAACAGAAAGAACCGATTTGGAAGTATACTATTGTTTCTTGGTCAAGGTGATTCACAATTACTAGGCAGTCAAAAGAAAGACTACATATGTACAACATTCCAACACCACACCTGCAACCAAAGTGCCCCTATCCTCCCTTTTCTTATCATGCATATCTAAATGCATTGCAATTTTGTAGCCAGTTAGATTTTGTTTAAAATCTTGTCATAGTGTGGGGATATGAGGAGGGGCTAATAGAATGAATGTTGGAAGAAAACAAACATTGTGAGAGGGTGTTGGCATGTTGTCTGCATGAAGCATTATAACTACGCTTTGCATAGCACCGTGATTAAAATTTTTAATTGCCTCTTTGAGTTTGAGGGTCAAAACCACATCCTTAGTACACAAGACAATTGCTCCTGCAGAGCCCCAGTCCCAGCTACAATTAGGGTTAGATCCAGCAGAGGGGAATGAAAAGATGGGATTATTTTTCCTATGCACATATATAGTACTACTTCAGTGTTTCACGCAATCTGTATGCAATGTCTCATTATTTGTTAAAGAAAAGTTGTATTATCCTCTGCAGTACTGTATCCAAATCCATAAATTTATCCTCTATTAAACAAAAAGACTTGCTGTCTTTCATACACAATAAAGTTGGTAATTGTTCCAAATGTGATAATTAGGCCAAGTCAATGACTTGACTATGCAGAAGTAATTCTACTCATGGGACCAGATCCATATTACAGAGGATCATCTCACCGGCTTTGCCAGTTTCAATTCAAATGGACTTGTTCATATTTTTAAGTCTCACTGGGAACTTAGTTCAACAGTCTCAGTCTGGATACACAAGGATCCAGAGAAAAAAAGTTGACTCCTCTTCCTTGGTTGCCTTCATGGATCAAAGACTCATTCCTAAACCCTGTGTTAGAGGCTCTATTAACTAGGTCTTCCCAACACCTCCCACTGCACAGAATGAACTTCAGGGGAAGCAGAGAATCACAGAGTAAAGTCTAGTGGAGCTAGGGTGGGTCAGGGCTACAGAAGGTTTAATTTGAAGTAGTATGGGAATGGTCAGGCTACTGTTATTTAGTGACAAAACTGATATCTAAGAAAGAGATATGCATTTTTCTATCTTATCCCTGATACTGATGAGCAAATTCTGCCTTTCTCTCTGACCTGAATCTTGTAGAAATTGCCTGTTTCTCTGAAAACACATTCAGATTTCCCAGGTATCCACACAGCTCAGTTCTGTTCATTGTTTTCAGTGTTCACTGCCAGGGATCCATTCCCAGGTGTACAGGCTTAAAGCTGGGACTTGCAAGGATTAAAAAAAAAAAGACAAACGTAATAGAGAAAAGCATGGAGCCAGGGGGCTCTCAATATCTGAGAGCCCTATCTGACTTTCACTTACAGTATTTATTATTCAGGGATAATCAACAAGGGAGGAAGGGCCTATCAACCCAAAAGACATTTTTGTATCTCAAAGAGGCGTGTGTATGGAAGAGTAAACTAATGTAAAGATTTCTGTGGATGATCTTTCTTTGGGAAGGTAGCATGTCAGAAAAGTGAATTCAGAACCCCATCCCACATGAATTACAGCATTTTATTAATTCAACAATTAAAGAGTCTTTATAGTACCTTTTTATGGCCTTCCCCTCTAGCTATCAACTCTCTTGCTAAACCCATTTAATTCTTGGGTATCTTCATACCCAACAGTCCATTAATTTTTTTATTGGCCCTTTCAGTTTCTGAAGTTTTTATGTGTGGGGGAGAATGCCTGAGGTGAGGGTGCGTCCAACAATTCTCTGGAGCTCATGAGAAGGAGGGGTGATATATCTCAGGCAAGAAACCTAAGATTTAAAATTATATTTTTGTTTCTTTGTTTGGGGCATGCCCAACTATTATTGTGGTATTATCCTGGCTTTACACTCATTAATCATTAATTATTAATCAATAATCAGGTCAAGAAATCATAAAGGTACTAGGGATTGAACCTGAGCAAGTCAGGTGTAAGACAAACACCTTTCATGCTGTAATATTACTGCAGTCCAAAGACAAGAATACAGTTTGTTCTAGAGAAAGAAGATTCACGGTCTAATTTGTTTAACCTTTAATTTTTTCTCCTTCTTTGGCAGCCAGTTATTCTAAGGATCTTCTATCATTTGCTTTAATCACATTATAGAAAATTAATTTTGTAATTTAACAGATTTACCCATAATGATGGAAATAAAAACATTGTATTTATTTATGGAAAATAAAAGCATTTTAATATTACAGTTTTATAATTTAACCCAAATTTTGTTCCAGGCATTTAGTTACTTATTCTGAAAATATGATGTATCATTGTATTTATTTATGAAAAATAAAAGCATTTTAATGTTACATCCTTATAATTTAACCCAAATTTCTGTTCCAAGCATTTAGTTACTTATTCTGAAAATATGATGTATCACTGTCCCAATCCAGATATCTGAGCATACAGTGTTCCCATAACCACTGAGATTCTAAAAAAAAAAAAAAATTAGGGAGGAGCTACTGAGAAGCAGGTGAGGACTGTAGGGTCAGTTCCTCCCCTTCTGGGATGTAATGGTCTCAGCTCCTTTCTGAAGTCACACACCTCAAGTAGTGGCTTTAGTTTTGCTCATTTGCATCCCCAGCAGCTCTTTCTAAAGGGATAAGAGGAGAACAAGAGTTCAACCTTAAATTACAGGAGCAGGTACCTCCACCATTGTCTGGACCTTGCTTTTCCTTGGCCACCCTCAACTCCCCACCCCTGCAGTCAATCTCCATGCAGTATTCACCAGGGATGATTTTGGGGTGACACAACAAAGGTGAATTTATTGTAGCTATGTTCTATTTATATGCGAGAGCCTCAAGAGGAGTGAGCATAGGAAGATGAACTCCTAGTAATAGCTACACTACTGCCCGGATTAAAATGTGAGCAATTTGATGCTGCAAATGAGAAAAGAGTATATGAAATTTAGAGCAGCACTTAGGGGAAATGCAAGACATAGACCAATCATGAGTTTACTTCCTAAATAACAGAGTACCTCAAGTATGCCAAGTACTATTGACACTAAGCAACTGCCATGTGTCACTGGAGGCCTAACACAGAGAGAGTGGTCCAAGAATCATTAGAAATATGAGAATAGAACTAAATTAAATGTTTGAGTCCCTGAACTGACTTTCCTGTCCGGTTGGCTGAGAAAGGCAAGGGCCTCCCACCCTCCATGCTTCCTAAGCATCACTGAGGAGGCCTTCAAAATTTAGAAACTTGATCATATATAGTAAACTGTTTTCAAACTCAAACACAGAAAGATTTATCATGAAAACAATGACCCAAACATATTTTATACTGGATAGTCTCATTTAGCCTAAATGTGTGAGTCCTGGCATGGAAGGAGAAAAGATGGAAGTTGAAACTACTGGATAGAGTATGTTGAAATTATTATGAAAAGATTTTACTGGATGATAATAAAAACTTAGCTCAGAGATTTTTAACAATTATATTTACTAAACAGAAATAGTGTAGGAGGACAATACAACAAAGTTGTAAAACTAAAATGTCTTCTAAAGGGACACCAGTGTTAGCAGAGCTATTATCCAGTAGATAGGTCATTTGCCTTGCATGTGATTGACACATGTTCAATCCCTAGCATCCCTTATGGTTCAGGAAGAACTCAATTATGGGTTTCATGAGCACAGAGTCATTGGTCTCAATAAAATTAAAAATAAAACACTTAAAATATACCTAAATTCAACAAGACAAAAAGCCTTGGGTTTCTGAGCCATCTATCAGTTCATCTGTCACTGTAGGGTTTATCTCAACTCTTGTCGCCCAAGCTCCCTGAGTATAGATCTTTATCTAACTATGTCCCAAATAATATTCCACGTTGTTAAAAATAAGAAGCTCATCTTTAGGGAGGCAATTTGGTCTAAAGATGGAGAGGCTATTGTTGAATATTCTTATTCTTTTCTAAATGTATGGTTTTTATTTGACTTAAGGAAGAGTTTTCTATCACAATTGGCTGCTAAATGTCCAGTTATCATTCTTTTCTCTTTTTTTTTGTTTTTTGTTTTTTTTTGGGGGGTCACACCAGGCAGCGCTCAGGGGTTACTCCTGGCTCTAGGCTCAGAAATTGCTCCTGGCAGGCTCAGGGGACCATATGAGATGCCGGGATTAGAACCACCGACCTTCTGCATGCAAGGCAAAAGCACTACCTCCATGCTATCTCTCCGGACCCCAGTTATCGTTCTTGTTCAAAAAAAAGACAGGCACAGCATAAATGTCATCTGGGTATTCCTTCATAAGAGCAGAGAATAAATTACTTTGTAGACCTTGGCCACAAAGTATCCATGGCCCCCAAATAGAGACAAGTTAATCTAAGGGTAAAGGTACTTAGGAAGATGAATAATAACCTGGCTTTGAAATGAAAAATGGAACAATATGGATTTGGAGATAGTGGTGTGTGCATTTTACTTCTCCATATACAATATGGAAATTTAAGACATTACATGACCTTTTTAGGCCATGTCTTATTCACAGTGTTCAACCAAAATGGGCTTTTAGAGAGATTGAGGAATTTAGAGGGGTGGAGAGCTCCGTCCCTCTTTGTACCGAATTTACTAAATACTCATTCTCAGTCTAGATTGGCATTAGCTACCCACAGAGAAGTCCCCTGTTTCATCTCTGCCCAAGGAAAAATATGCATGAGAACCAAACACCACAGAAATCTTAGAGCTTTGTCTTATCAACCCTGCCAGTTCCTCGTCCAAGTAAGCATGACCATGTTTTCATGTGTCTTTGACTTGATGAAATCCAGCCCTGATGCACTATTGTTATGGCAAGGTCAATAGAGAAAAATCTAGTTCCTCCTCTTTGGTACCTCCTGTAAATCAGGGACTCACCTCTGAGCCTTCGGATCTGAAATTCCACTGACCCAGCCATTTCCCAGCAGTCCCACTTCTAAAATGACCACCAGGTGGCGGCAGAGTATCACTGGGTAAACACAATGGACCTGGGGTGAGTCAGGGCTCCGAGGGTTTAATTTGCAGTAGGATTAAAAAGTCCAAGGTACTGGGGTTTAGTAATCGGCCTCATACTCAAAGAAAGTTGTTCATATTTTTCCTGCATTTAGTCCGTGACACTGGCGAGCAAAATCTGCCTTTCTATCTATACAAAAAACTCTGCCTTATCTGAATTGATAGAAATTGCCTAGTTCTCTGAAAACATTTTTAAAAATAATTTTTTATGTAAAGACTGTGGTTAAAGACATGTTCGTGGTTGGATTTCAATCAAAATATGTACACCCTCTCTTCATTAGTGCAATTGTCCTGCCACTAATGCCCCACATTTCCCTTATTTCCTACCCCTTGCCTGTCTTTCTCCTGGATCCCACATGGAAAAGATCTGTCCACAATTTTTCTTAGATACTCTTGGATATGAAATTGCTAGCAAGCAGGTGTCTGTGTGTGTCTGTGTGTCTGTGGCTGGTTGGAATGGTAGTGCTGTTAGATGTGGAGAGAGGGACATGAGATTCCAAAAACTTTCTCAGGAGGCCTGGGGTAAAATGGTGACCTCATCACAAGGATATGATGCTGATCACACTTGTGGTACAGAGATTGACTGGACACAGTGCCATGCTTGATGGGTCAAACATAAACAGTCTGGGAACACGTGGTGCTGGGAATCTAAGCACAATTGGTCACATCCATCCAAGTTCCCTAGGATCTGAAGGATCTGAAGATCTTTAGGTTTAGTATGAAGAGATGCTTCATCTAGCAGGTTTAACACTTTCATCCCCTTTGTTATTTGTTAACAGCAAGGATTCTCTATCCTTTACTTAAATCAATTAATGGAGAATGATCTTTGTTCTTTATGTATCTTTCTAGAAATGAAGAAAATCAGTTATAAATGCATTTAATAAGTATTATCATTTAATATTTTTTTTTTGTGGTTTTTGGGTCACACCCGGCAGTGCTCAGGGGTTACTCCTGGCTCCATGCTCAGAAATTGCTCCTGGCAGGCACAGGGGACCATATGGGACGCCGGGATTCGAACCGATGACCTTCTGCATGAAAGGCAAACACCTTACCTCCATGCTATCTCTCCGGCCCCAAGTATTATCATTTAAGACAGACTTTATAGTAATATACCAGTTATGTTTTATGGAAACATAAACTGTCAGTGCTATAAGCCACACAACTGAGAACACAACATATTCACAGCCTATGCAGAATCTCATTGAGTCTCAGAGGGCCTACTAGGCAGCAGGTGGGAACTGTAGTTTAGCCCCTCTCATTTATGTGTCATTTGGTTTGAGCTCTCTCCTGAACCACACTCTATAACAGCAGCCCTGAACCTGGCTCATTTGCATCCGTCAGCTCTCCCCTGAGGGGATAAGAGGGTACAAGGAGGAGTTTAGCCACAAGGAACAGGTCAGGAACCTCCACCATGGCCTGGACTCCGCTGCTCCTGGGCATCCTGGTTCACTACACAGGTGACGTATCCAGGCTCATAGTATGCCAGGTCAAGTTCTGGGACAATCCTGATTCTAACTCTATAAACAACGAGACCATAGACTGCTCATTGTAATGATGGTGGATGTGGGCAGAGTTGGTGAGGTCCCACGGAAGAGTGACAGGTCATGATGATGGGTCTCCTCACAGCTGAGTGTAATTGTTACCTGACTTCTCTCTCTTGCAGGTTCTGTATCTTCCTATGAGTTAAATCAGCCAGCCTCATCATCTGTACGCCTGGGAGAAGTGTCCAATTTGCCCTGCAGGGGAAAGAACATTGGAAGCAAACATGTACACTGGTACCAGCAGAAGCCAAGCCAGGCTCCTCAACTTGTCATCTATAATGATAAAAACCGACCCTCGGTGATCCCTGACCGCTTCTCTGGCACCAACTCTGGGGACACAGCCACTCTGATCATTCAAAATGCTCTCGCTGAAGATGAGGCTCACTATTTCTGTCAGGTGTGGGACAGTGGTACTGGAGCTCACAGTGACATGAACAGATGGGGAACTGAGACAAAAACCTCTCTCCCATTTGTATCACAATCTTCTCCAGGTTCAGGAAGCCTTTCAACACAATAACAAGCTCATCTGGACCTCATCACAGAATTGATACAAAACATTAGTATGAATGTCTCCTCTGGTATGACCTTCATTGTTACCTTTTGACTCCTCTCTCTTGTTGGTTCTATGTCTTCTTATGAACTAAATCAGCCATGCTCATAGTCTGTAAGTTTCAAGGGGAGAACAAGGATGACCTGTAGAGGAAACAATATTGGAGCTAATGAAGTTTACAGCAGAAGCCAGGCTAAACTCCTATATTGATCATCTATGATGGTAGTGAATGTCCTCAGGAGCTCTGACTGCTTTTCAACTCCAAATTCATGAAAATGGGCACCCAGACCATTAGGGTTTGCAAGCTATAGATGAGGCAGACTATTACTGTTCAGTATGGTCTATTAAAAGCAATTCACAGTGGTAGTACAGATGGGGAACTGAGACACAAACCTCTTCCACATCTGTGTAGCATTCTTCAGACCCAAGACCAGCAATGAGCTAGTCTATCTCTGATCTAGATCACAGCACCAAGAGAGTCACTGTAGTCAGGCTCTGTACAGGAATCATATGGATTGATGATGATTCTCTGGGCAGACACAAGGGTCTGCAGTTTTCCTGTATATGTGGACAGCAGAATGATTAATGCACTGCAATTTCAATTTTGTAGCCAGTTAGATTTTGGTTAAAATCTTGTCATAGTGCGGGGATATGAGGAGGGGCTAATAGAATGAGACACTCATTCCTAAACTCTGTGATAGAAGCTCTATTAACTAGGACTTCCCAACACCTCCCACTGCACAGAATGAACTTCAGGGGGGCAGAGAATCACTGAGTAAAGTCTAGTGGAGCTAGGGTGGGTCAGGGCTACAGAAGGTTTAATTTGAAGTAGTATGGGAATGGTCAGGCTACTGTTATTTAGTGACAAAACTGATATCTAAGAAAAAGATATGCATTTTCCTATCTTATCCCTGATACTGGTGAGCAAATTCTGCCTTTCTCTCTGACCTGAATCTTGTAGAAATTGCCTGTTTCTCTGAAAACACATTCAGATTTTCCAGGTATCCACACAGCTCAGTTCTGGTCATTGTTTTCAGTGTTCACTACCAGGGATCCATTCCCAGGTGTACAGGCTTAAAGATGGGACTGGCAAGGATTAAAAAAAAACCAAGACAAACATAATAGAGAAAAGCATGGAGCCAGGGGGCTCTCAGTATCTGAGAGCCCTATCTGACTTTCACTTACAGTATTCATTGTTTTCAGTGTTCACTGCCAGGATCCATTCCAGAGTAAATAATCAACACAGACAAAAGATTAGGGGACCAAAGGTTCAGCAAAGAGAGTCTTTTGACAGTCTTCAGCCAGCTCCAAAAAGCCAACTGAACTAGCCGTCAGTTCTAGCAAAAAAAAGTCCCTTATGCCTCCCCAACAAACTATTTTATTTTTTCCTTAATCACCCCCACCTGGAAGATCCAGGTGGGACGACAGGCAAAACAATATTACAAAAAACACACAACAATATGGTAATGCCATGGATAAATATTGAAACAGAGCATAAATATAGAAATAGAGATTTGAACATCATTATAAACCAACTCTCCAGCACAGAACACATGTTTTTCTGGAATTACCATCACTGGCATATCCTAGTCCACTTTAATAAAAGAAATAGTTACATTAAAATACATAAAGCATTTTTTGCAGCACATTGGAATAACATTAGATGTCAGTAACAGAAAGAACAGATTTGAAGGTATATGATTGTTTCTTGGTCAAGGTGATTCACAATTACTAGGCAGTCAAAAGTAAGACTACATATGTACAACATTCCAACACAATACCTGCTACCAAAGTGCCCCTATCCCCCCCTTTTCTTATCATCCATATCTAAATGCACTGCAATTTCAATTTTGTAGCCAGTTAGATTTTGTTTATAATCTTGTCATAGTGCGGGGATATGAGGAGGGGCTAATAGAATGAGACACTTTTAACAATGTTGGAAGAAAACAAACATTCTGAGAGGGTGTTGGCATGTTGTTTGCATGAAGCATTATAACTACGCTTTGCATAGCACTGTGATTAAAATTTTTAATTGCCTCTTTGAGTTTGAGGTTCAAAACCACATCCTTAGTACACAAGACAATTGCTCCTGCAGAGCCCCAGTCCCAGCTACAATTAGGGTTTAGATCCGGCAGAGGGGAGTGAACAGATGGGATTATTTTTCCTATGCACATAGATAGTACTTCAGTGTTTCACGCAATCTGTATGCAATGTCTCATTATTTGTTAAAGAAAAGTTGTATTATCCTCTGCAGTACTGTATCCAAATCCATAAATTTTTCCTCTATTAAACAAAAAGACTTGCTGTCTTTCATACACAATGAAGTTGGTAATTGTTCCAAATGTGATAATTAGGCCAAGTCAATGACTTGACTATGCAGAAGTAATTCTACTCCTGGGACCAGATCCATATTACAGAGGATCATCTTACCAGCCCTGCCAGTTCCAATTCAAATGGTCCTGTTCATGTTTTTATGTCTCACTGGGAACTTAGTTCAAAAGTCTCAGTCTGGATACACACAGGATCCAGAGAAAAAAAGTTGACTCCTCTTCCTTGGTTGCCTTCATGGATCAAAGACTCATTCCTAAACCCCGTGATAGAGGCTCTATTAACTAGGACTTCCCAACACCTCCCACTGCACAGAATGAACTTCAGGGGAAGCAGAAAATCACTGAGTAAAGTCTAGTGGAGCTAGGGTGGGTCAGGGCTACAGAAGGTTTAATTTGAAGTAGTATGAGAATGGTCAGGCTACTGTTATTTAGTGACAAAACTGATATCTAAGAAAAAGATATGCATTTTCCTATCTTATCCCTGATACTGGTGAACAAATTGTGACTTTCTCTCTGACCTGAATCTTGTAGAAATTTCCTGTTTCTCTGAAAACACATTCAGATTTTCCAGGTATCCACACAGCTCAGTTCTGGTCATTGTTTTCAGTGTTCACTGCCAGGGATCCATTCCCAGGTGTACAGGCTTAAAGCTGGGACTTGCAAGGATTAAAAAAACAAGACAAACAGAATAGAGAAAAGCATGGAGCCAGGGGGCTCTCAGATACTAAGAGCCCTATCTGACTTTCACTTACAGTATTTATTATTCAGGGATAATCAACAAGGGAGGAAGGGCCTATCAACCCAAAAGACATTTTTGTATCTCAAAGAGGGGTGTGTATGGAAGAGTAAACTAATGTAAAGATCTCTGTGGATGATCTTCCTGTGGGAAGGTAGTATGTCAGAAAAGTGAATACAGAACCCCATCCCACATGAATTACAGCATTTTATTAATTCAACAATTAAAGAGTCTTTATAGTACCTTTTTATGGCCTTCCCCTCTAGCTATCAACTCTCTTTCTAAACCCATTTAATTCTTGGATATCTTCATATCCAACAGTCCATTAATTGTTTTATTGACCTTTTCAGTTTCTGAAGTTTTTTTGTGTGGGGGAGAATGCCTGAGGTGAGGGTGTTTCCAACAATTCTCGGGAGCTCATGAGAAGGAGGGGTGATATATCTCAGGCTAGAAATCTAAGATTGAAAATTATATTTTTGTTTCTTTGTTTGGGTCATGCCCAACTATTATTGTAGTATTATTCTGGCTTTGCACTCATTAATCATTAATTATTAATCAATAATCAGGCCAAGAAATTATAGAGGTACTAGGGATTGAACCTGAGCAAGTCAAGTGTAAGACAAACACCTTTCATGCTGTAATATTACTCCAGTCCCAAGACAAGAATACAGTTTGTTCCAGAGAAAGAAGATTCACGGTCTAATTTGTTTAACCTTTAATTTTTTCTCCTTCTTTGGTAGTCAGTTATTCCAAGGATCTTCTATCATTTGCTTTAATCACATTATAGAAAATTAATTTTGTAATTTAACAAATTTACCCATAATGATGGAAATAAAAACATTGTATTTATTTATGGAAAATAAAATCATTTTAATGTTACATCCTTATAATTTAACCCACATTTCTTTTCCAGGCATTTAGTTACTTATTCTGAAAATATGATGTATCACTGTCCCAATCTAGATATCTGAGCATACAGTGTTCCCATAACCACGGAGATTCTCAAAAAAAAAAATTAGGGAGGAGCTACTGAGAAGCAGGTGAGAACTGTAGGTTCAGTTCCTCCCCTTCTGGGATGTAATGGTCTCAGCTCCTTTCTGAAGTCACACAGCTCAAGTAGTGGCTTTAGTTTTGCTCATTTGCATCCCCAGCAGCTCTTTCTAAAGGGATAAGAGGAGAACAAGAGTTCAACCTTAAATTACAGGAGCAGGTACCTCCACCATTGCCTGGACCTTGCTTTTCCTTGGCCGCCCTCAACTCCCCACCCCTGCAGTCAATCTCCATGCAGTATTCACCAGGGATGATTTGGGGGTGACACAACAAAGGTGAATTTATTGTAGCTATGTTCTATTTATAAGCGGGAGCGTCAAGAGGAGTGAGCATAGGAAGATGAACTCCTAGTAATAGCTACACTACTGCCCGGATTAAAATGTGAGCAATTTGATGCTGCAAATGAAAAAAGAGTATATGAAATTTAGAGCAGCACTTAGGGGAAATGCAAGACATAGACCAATCATGAGTTTACTTCCTAAATAACAGAGTACCTCAAGTATGCCAAGTACTATTGACACTAAGCAACTGCCATGTGTCACTGGAGGCCTCTCACACACAGAGTGGTCCAAGAATCATTAGAAATATGAGAATAGAACTAAATTGAATGCTTGGGTCCCTGAACTGATCTTCCTATCCAGTTGGCTGAGAAAAGCAAGGGCCTCCCACCCTCCATGCTTCCTAAGCATCACTGAGGAGGCCTTCAAAATTTAGAAACTTGATCATGTATAGTAAACTGTTTTCAAACTCAAACAGAAAGATTTATCATGAAAACAATGACCCAAACATATTTTATACTGGATACTCTCCTTCAGCCTAAATGTGGGAGTCCTGGCATGGAAGGAGAAAAGATGGAAGTTGAAACTACTGGATAGAGTATTTTGAAATTATTATGAAAAGATTTTACTGGATGAAAATAAAAACTTAGCTCAGAGATTTTTAACAATTATTTTTACTAAACAGAAATAGTGTAGGAGGACAATACAACAAAGTTGTAAAAGTAAAATGTCTTCTAAAGGGACACCAGTGTCAGCAGAGCTATTATACAGTAGATAGGTCATTTGCCTTGCATGTGATCGACACATGCTCAATCCCTAGCATCCCATATGGTTCAGGAAGAACTCATTTATGGGTTTCATGAGCACAGAGTCATTGGTCTCAATAAAATTAAAAATAAAACACTTAGAATATACCTAAATTCAACAAGACAAAAAGGCTTGGGTGTCTGAGCCATCTATCAGTTCATCTGCTACTGCAGGGTTTATCTCAACTCCTGTCACCCAAGCTCCCTGAGTATAGATCTTTATCTAACTATGTCCCAAATAATATTCCACGTTGTTAAAAATAAGAAGCTCATCTTTAGGGAGGCAATTTGGTCTAAAGATGGAGAGGCTATTGTTGAATATTCTTACTGTTTTCTAAATGTATGGTTTTTATTTGACTTAAGGAAGGGTTTTCTATCACAATTGGCTGCTAAATGTCCAATTATCATTCTTTTCTTTTTTTTTTTTTGTTTTTTTGTTTTTTTGTTTTTGGGTCACACCTGGCAGTGCTCAGGGATTACTCCTGGCTCTAGGCTCAGAAATTGCTCCTGGCAGGCTCAGGGACCATATGGGATGCCGGGATTAGAACCACCGACCTTCTGCATGCAAGGCAAAAGCACTACCTCCATGCTATCTCTCCGGACCGCTGTTATCATTCTTGTTCAAAAAAAGACAGGCACAGCATAAATGTCATCTGGGTATTCCTTCATAAGAGAGAGAATAAATTACTTTATAGACCTTGGCCACAAAGTATCCATGGCCCCCAAATAGAGACAAGTTAATCTAAGGGTAAAGGTACTTAGGAAGATGAATAACCTGGCTTTGAAATGAAAATGGAACAATATGGATTTGGAGATAGTGGTGTGTGCATTTTACTTCTCCATATACAATATGGAAATTTAAGACATTACATTACTGTGAATAAGACATTTTTAGGCCATGTCTTATTCACAGTGTTCAACCAAAATGGGCTTTTAGCGGGATTGAGAAATTTAGAGGGGTGCATTGTTCCGTCCCTCTTTGTACCGAATTTACTAAATACTCATTCTCAGTCTAGATTGGCATTAGCTACCCACAGAGACTGTCCCCTGTTTCATCTCTGCCCAAGGAAAAATATGCATGAGAATCAAACACCACAGAAATCTTAAGAGTTTTGTCTTATCAACCCTGCCAGGTCCTCGTCAAGTAAGCATGATCATATTTTCATGTGTCTTTGACTTGATTAAATTCAGCCCTGATGCACTATTGTCATGGCAAGGTTAATAGAGAAAAACCTATTTCCTCCTCTTTGGTACCTCCTATAAATCAGGGACTCATCTCTGAGCCTTCGGATCTGAAACTCCACTGATCAGGCATTACCCAGCAGGCCCACTTCACGAAATGACCAGCAGGGGGCGGCAGAGGATCACTGGGTCAACGCAATGGACCTGGGGTGAGTCAGGGCTCCGAGGGTTTAATTTGCAATAGGATTAAAAAGTCCAAGGTACTGGGGTTTAGTAATCGGCCTCATACTCAAAGAAAGTTATTCATTTTTTTCTGCATTTAGTCCGTGACACTGGCAAGCAAAATCTGCCTTTCTATCTATACAAAAAATTCTGCCTTATCTGAATTGATAGAAATTGCCTAGTTCTCTGAAAACATTTTTAAATATAATTTTTTATGTAAAGACTCTGGTTAAAGACATGTTCGTGGTTGGATTTCAGTCAAAATATGTACACTCTCTCTTCATTAGTGCAATTGTCCTGCCACCAATGCCCCACATTTCCCTTATTTCCTACCCCTTGCCTGTCTTTCTCCTGGATCCCACATAGAAAAGATCTGTCCACAATTTTTCTTAGATACTCTTGGATATAAAATTGCTAGCAAGCAAGTGTCTGTGTGTCTCTGTGTGTCTGTGGCTGGTTGGAATGGTAGTGCTGGTAGATGTGGAGAGAGGGACATGAGATTCCAAAAACTTTCTCAGGAGGCCTGGGGTAAAATGGTGACCTCATCACAAGGATATGATGCTGATCACACTTGTGGTACAGAGATTGACTGGACATAGTGCCATGCTTGATGAGTCAAGCATGCACAGTCTGGGAACACGTGGTGCTGGGAATCTAAGCACAATTGGTCACATCCATCCAAGTTCCCTAGGATCTGAAGGATCTGAAGATCTTTTGGTTTAGTATGAAGAGATGCTTCATCTAGCAGGTTTAACACTTTCATTGTTAATTGTTAATTGTTAACACCAAGGATTCTCTACACTTTACTTGAATCAATTAATGGAGAATGATCTTTGTTCTTTATGTATCTTTCTAGAAATGAAGGACATCAGTTATAAATGCATTTTAATAAGTAACTATTATCATTTAAGACAGACTTTATACTAAATATACCAGTTATGTTTTATGGAAACATAAACTGTAAGTGCTATAAGCCACACAACTGAGAACACAACATATTCACAGCCTATGCAGAATCTCATTGAGTCTCAGAGGGCCTACTAGGAAGCAGGTGGGAACTGTAGTTTAGCCCCTCTCATTTATGTGTCATTTGGTTTAGGCTCTCTCCTGAACCACACACTATAACAGCAGCCCTGAACCTGGCTCATTTGCATCCGTCAGCTCTCCCCTGAGGGGATAAGAGGGTACAAGGAGGAGTTTAGCCACAAGTAACAGGTCAGGCACCTCCACCATGGCCTGGACTCCGCTGCTCCTGGGCATCCTGGTTCACTACACAGGTGACGTATCCAGGCTCATAGTATGCCAGGTCCAGTTCTGGGACAATTCTGATTCTAACTCTATATTCAGCAAGACCATAGAGTGCTCATTGTAATTAATGATGGACGATGTGGGTAGAGTTGGTGAGGTCCCATGGAAGAGCCACAGGTCATGATGGTGGGTCCTCCTCACAGCTGAGTGTAATTGTTACCTGACTCCTCTCTCTTGCAGGTTCTGTATCTTCCTATGAGCTAAATCAGCCAGCCTCATCATCTGTACGCCTGGGAGAAGTGTCCAATTTGCCCTGCAGGGGAAAGAACATTGGAAGCAGAAATGTTCACTGGTACCAGCAGAAGCCAAGCCAGGCTCCTCGACTTGTCATCTATAATGATAAAAACCGACCCTCGGGGATCCCTGACCGCTTCTCTGGCACCAACTCTGGGGATACAGCCACTCTGATCATTCAAAATGTTCTCGCTGAAGATGATGCTCACTATTTCTGTCAGGTTGTGACATTAATAATTCAGTATTTAAGTTTTTCAAGATAAAACATGGCAAGAATATTCATGAAATCAATGACCCAAGTTTGTTATTTACTTGATAATGTTATTCAGTGTAATTGCGTGAAATCAGTGACACTGAGTGGGAAGAAATGGAGGTGGTAATAAGTGTTTAAAATTTTTTGAAAATAGGTTACTTGAGACCCTAGTATGGGTCCCAGGAGATAAGTGAACCGATAGAACTTCGCAGGAACAATTTAGAGGCACCTGACCTTGCAACTAGTTAGAGGCAAGTAAAATAGATACTCTAAATATGAAGGTCTTTTAGACCCTCTTCAAGCTGCTCAGAAGCTAAGATGGGTCAGAATTAATCTCACAAATGTGTTTTTCCATCTCTTCTTGTTCTTATGAAGAACAAGAAGAAGAAAGTGAACCCATACTAAGAAGTTATTTAAGAAAAATACTCAAATTTAATTCACAGACCAGGCCCAAGTCACTATTCAAGGAAAATGATCCTCTATAAAGCTGTGAGTAAGTCCCAGCAAAAGAAGAAGAAGGCAATTGTTTTCCTCTTTTCAATCCAGAAAAAGTAGGGAAACAAATTCATCACATAATTCTGCAAGTCCTTTGAAAAATACCTTTGCACAGGAGTACAATACCAAGCGTTACTGGGATTCTTCAGCAGACCATGACTTTAGAACAAATTTTCTATTTGGAGAGGTGGAAGCAGTGCATAATTCTGGAACTGGAAGAAGACTTCTTTGCATAATACAAATCAAATGTATTTTTACAAGGGAAGAAGTTCCATAAAGCCTTGGTAAACTTAATCTCACCCCCTGGGAATGAATAAGAGAAAGATGAAAAGATCTGGGTACTTTGAGAGTGCCCATCATATTATGAAAGATATCCCTGGAGTATAAGCTCTTGAAAGTGCTGTTCAACATGAGGCCTTAAAAAATGTGGGTCTGCTAGTCTAGGTTTTGGCCTACGATCTGTACAACAACCAAGATCTCTAATTTCAGAGGTGTGACTGAGACAACTGCAACTGAGCAGAACTTCTGGAAACATAATGAAAGACTCTATCCTAGGCTTCATCCTAGGATTGGTGCAAAAACCAAGACCACCAACTACAGAAGACTGATGAAAATAACAGTGGTGGAACAGAACTTCTAGAACCATAAAAATAGAGTCAATCCTAGGCTCCATCCTATGACCTGTGCAAATACCTAGATATCTAGTTACAGAGGCCTGATTTTATCATCCATGACTGAGCAGAAAGTTTTCAGACATCACAAAAGGACCTAGGGGAGAGTAAAAGAGCATGTATGGAGCCTGTAGTTATTCCCATGACAGTATACTCCAAGGGTGGAGAAAGCCTGTATCTCTTAGGCCAAGGGAATTCCCTTTCTAATTTCCCCAATATTTACTGTTCCTAGGCAAAAAGAGAGAGAGAGAGAGAGAGAAACACAAATTAACTTTTTGTTTGTTTTGCTATTGTTGTTGTTTGTTGCTTGTTTTTTCCCTTAAGCTTTCTTTTTTTGTGTGTACTTTGTTTTGTTTTTTACTTCAGAACCGTGGTTATTGTATGGTTGGTGTCTTTATTGCTGTGGTGCTTTTCGAAATTTTTGTTTGATTTAAAAAATTTTTTTTAGTATTGCTGTTATGTTTCTCCCTTTTCCCCTTTCTTTTCTTAAATTGATATTTATAGCATCTAGAAAGACTCCTCTCATATTATGCTTGTTAGATTTTTTCCCCATTTTATTTTATTTTATTTAAGCAGAATGACATAATTTGAACCACCTTATTTTGCCTCACAAATTGAGGGGGAAATAATGGAGGTTACCAAGACCAGACTGTCATATGAACATTAAGTAGAAATAAAAAAATTATCAGACTCAAACACCAAATCCGAAGCCAAAGACAACAGAATTGACACCCAATCTACAACATGCTAGACACTTATACAAGAGGGGACCACTTATACAAGCAACCTGGGTGGTAAAGGAGGGGGATATGGGATGCATGCTGGGAACAGGAGCCTGTAGTTATTCCCATAAAGTATACTTCAAGGGAGAAGAAACCCTGTATCTCTTAGGCCAAGGTAATCCCCTTTCTAATCTCCCAATATGTACCGTGCCTATGCAAAACAAACAAAAACAAACCAGAAATTATTTTTTTGTTATTGTTGATGTTGCTTGGGGTTTTTTATTTTTGTACTTTGTTTTGTTTTTATTTCAGGACTGTGGTTATTAATATCTTTATTTAAACACCTTGATTACAAATATGATTTTACTTAGGTTTCAGTCATGTAAAGAACACCCCCCTTCATCAGTGCAACATTCCCATCACCAATGTCCCAAATCTCCCTCCTTCCCACCTGTACTCTAAACAGGCTTTCTACTTCCCTTATTTATTCACTTTGTTATGATAGTTCTCAATGTAGTTATTTCTCTAACTGCACTCACTCTTTGTGGTGAGCTTCATGTAGTGGGCTGGAACTTCTAGCCCTCTTCTCTTTTGTCTCTGAAAATTATTGCAAGAATGTTTTTTATTTTTCTTAAACCATAGATGAGTGAGTCTATTCTGTGTCTAGCTCTCTCCATATGACTTATTTCACTCAGCATAATAGATTTCATGTACATCCATGTATAAGAAAATTTCATGACTTCATCTCTCCTGACTGCTGCATATTATTCCATTGTGTATATGTATCATTATTTCTTTAGCCATTCATCTGTTGAAGGGTATCTTGGTTGTTTCCAGAGTCTGGTTATTGTAAATAGTGCTGCAATGAATATAGGTGTGAGGAAGGGATTTTTTATTGTATTTTTGTGTTCCTAGGGTATATCCCTAGGAGTGGTATAGCTGGATAGTATGGTAGCTCAATTTCCAGTTTTTGTAGGAATCTCCATATTGCTTTCCATAAAGGTTGGACTAGATGGCATTCCCACCAGCATTGATAAGAGTTCCTTTCTCTCCACATCCCCGCCAGCACTGCTGGTTCTCATTCTTTGTGATGTGTGCCAATCTCTGTGGCGTGAGATGGTACCTCATAGTTGTTTTGATTTGCATCTCCCACAATTATTGTGTTATTATTGATGTCCTCTTTCAAATTGGTCAATAATTGTATTAGATAATTTGATTGCATGCAGTCTTTAGCTCTAGGAGTTTCTCTGTGATGATGTCTTTGACTGTTGATTCTTTCTGGGGATCTCTTTCCTGGGCTCTGGGACTCCAATGATTCTTATGTTGTTTCTGTTGAGTTTATCAAAGACTTTTATTTTTATCTGTTAACATTCCTTGAATACTTTTTCCATTGTCTGATCATTTGCTTTAAGGTTTTTTTCCAATCTCTTCTGCTATATGGAGTTGTTCTGCATTTGATTTTCCAGTTCACTGATTCTGTCCTCAGTTGTTGTTATCCTGCTGAAGAGGCTGTCCACTTAATTTTTTAAATTGAGCTACCGTGTTTTTCAGATCTGTTATTTCAGTTTGGAGTTTTCTGATTTCTGTCTTTGTGTTCCGTTCAGCTAGAGCTATGTTTTCTTTTATTTCCATGAGGATCTTCCATATTTTTCTTTCTTTTTTCTTTATTTAAACATCTTGATTACAAATATGATTGTGATTAGGTTTCAGTCATGTAAAGAACACCCCCCTTCACCAGTGCAATATTCCCATTACCAATGTCCCAATTCTCCCTCCATCCCACCCCACCCCCACCTGTACTCTAGACAGGCTTTCCAGTTCCCTCATTCATTCACATGATTATGGTAGTTCTCAGTGTAGTTGTTTCTATAACTGCACTCACCACTCTTTGTGGTGAGCTTCATGAAGTGAGCTGGAAGTTTCAGCCCTCCTCTCATTGTCTCTAAGGATTGTTCCAAAAATGACTTTTATTTTTCTTAAAATCCATAGATGAGTGAGACTATTCTGAGAGACGCAGAATAGATCTTCCATATTTCTATACTAAACTCCTTATCTGAGAGGTTAATCAGATGTTTGTATTTTTTGGGTCATCAGAGCTATCATTTTCATTCTCAGTGCATGGTGTTTGCCTGTGAGATTTCCCCATTGTCACGCTTGTAGTGTGATTTTTTTCTGAGTGTTGTGGGGTTCATTAGTTGGAAAGAGCATGCACCACGAAGCGAAGCAGAGCAGCCATGCTCTTCTGGGGTCTCCAGGAGACAGCTTTTGGAGGGCCCTTCCTAGTCTTCTGAGTAGCTTCAGGAAATCAGAAAAGAGAAACACTCAAAGCCAACACGTTCCCTCAGTTTCTCCCAGTCAACAGTCACACAGAGGGCGGATTACTTCACTGACAAAGGGGTGCACTCTCTGTTTGCATACCTCAGGCTTAATTTCTATTGCAAGTAGTTCCATACAATTTTGAATAGAAGTGGTGAGAGTGGGCAACCCTGTCCTTCTTGTTACTAAATGAAAGGCTTTTAGTTTTTCCTACTGAGTCTACTGTTCACTGTGGGTTTGTGCTAAATGGCTTTGATTATACTGAGGAAAGTTCCTGATAATTCCCATATTGTAGACAACTTCTAAAATGACTTAGTTCTGGATCTTGCCAAATACTTTCTCTGCATCAATTGATTTGATTACACGATTTTTTTTATTAATATGGTCTATTAAGTGGATTGGCCTGCATATGTTAAACTATCCTTGCATTCCAAGGATGAATCCTACTTGGTCATGGGTATGATCTTTTTGAAAAATTGTTGAAATTATAAACTAATATTTTGTGTTCATCTGTATTCATCAAGAATTTTGGTCTGTAATTTTCCTGTTTGTGGTGTCTCTGTCTTCTTTTGGTATTAGGATGATTTTAGCTACAGAGAAAATATTTGGGAGTATTTCTGTTTTGTCAATTTCCTGGACGACCCTGCAAATGATAGCATTATCTCCTCTTCAGAGGCCTGAAAATGTGCTTATCCTGTCTGCAGTCCAGGTTTAACTTCTTCCTCACCCCACCCCCAATACATTCAGAAAACAATGATATTTCCCCCAGCTGAAGACTGCAAGGAATGGGTCCTGGCTGATAACCAAAGACTACTCAAACAATGCTTATATAGACAAGATATACTGGGATATGTGAGGGGAACAGGACAGAAAACTGTAGTTATTACTTGGAGTTCAGCTTTCCATGTTAATTGTTCTGCTGTCCACATGTACATGTTGTGTCTGCCCAAAGAATTATAATCAATCCATATGATTCCCATACAGAGCCTGACTACAGAGCTGGATCTAGTGACTTACTTGGTGCTGTGATCTAGATCGAGGATAGACTAGCTCATTGTTGGTCTTGGGCCTGAAGAGTGCTACACAGATGGGGAAGAGGTTTGTGTCTCAGTTCTCATCTGCCCATACCACTGTGAAAATGCTGTTAATATTCCACACTGACAGTCAGCATGATCAATAGTATGCAAACCAATAGTATGCAGGCCAGCCGTGTCCTCAGATTTGGAGTCAGAGGAGCACTCAGGAATCTAGAGGGCTGATCACTACCATCATAGATGACCAACACAGGAGTTTAGTCTGGCTTCTGCTGGTACAAGTAAACTTCTTTATCTCCAATGTTGTTTCCTCTACAAGTCATCCTTCATCTCCCCTCCCCCACTCACAGACAATGAGAACCGCTGAGTTCTTGGATTTCATATCTGACAATCCACTCAATTTTTACTGATTCTTTAAGAAACTGAAGGTTTTTGTGTGTGGGGAATGCCTGAGGTGAGGGTGCCTCCAACAATTCTAGGGAGTTTCTGGGAAGGAGGGGGGATATTCTCAGAAAAGAAATCTAAGGTTTGAAATTATATTTTTGTTTCTTTGTTTGTGTCATGCCCAACTATCCTTGTGGTATTATCCTGGCTTTTCACTCATTAACCATTACTAACTAGGTCAAGGGATAATATAGGTGCTAGGGATTGAAACTGAGCAAGCAAAACATGTGGAAGGCAAGCACTTTACCTGCTGCAATATCACTGCAATATTATCAGTTGTTCTAAGGATCCTCTATTCTTTACTTAAATCACATAATAGAAAATTATTTTCATAATTAATAATTTTACAAAAACTGGAGGAAATCAATTATAAAAAGCATTTTAATGATACATTCCTGTAACTTAACCGAAATTTCTGTTCCTAATTCTGTTTTGTTTTGTTTATGTTTTGTTTTGTTTTGGGGCCACACCTGGTGATGCTCAAGGGTTTCTCCTGGCTATGCACCCAGAAATCGCTCCTGGCTCGGGGGATCATATGGGATGCTAGGGATTGAATCCAGGTCTGTCCTGGGTCAGCCACGTGCAAGGCTGTGCTATTGCTCTGGCCCCCAGTTACTTTTTCTGAAAATATGATGTGTCCTGTCCTAAACCTGATACCTGATACCTGAACATACAGTGCTTTTATAACTACTGAGATTCCCCCCCAAAAAATCAAGGAGGAGCCACTGAGAAGCAGGCGAGGACTGCAGGGCCAGCCCTTCCCCTTCTCGGATATCCTGGAGATCAGCTCCTTTCTGAAGTCAAGTAGTGGCTTGAGTTCTGCTTATGTGCATCCCTAGCAGGTCTATCTAAGGGGATAAGAGGAGACAAGAATATGGACCCCTACAAATCACTTTAATAGTATGAGAAAGAATTTCTCTGAACAGTGAAAAACATACTGGTAAGAGATACACAAGGAACACTGAAGAAAAATCTTTCATTCAATCAAAGAAAGTACTTGAAACTTAAAATTCTCTATATAGATCAAACATAAGTCTCATTGTTATTCAAGCTCAAGTTGATAGGGCCTTTCCATGGGGCTCTATTCTTTGTCCCCCACAATACACGTCATATATTTTGTTCATCTCATCTTCATAACAGATTAGAAGCTACAGATAATCCAATGTCCCCTCTCCAAAAAGGTCACCTCTACCTCTCCCTATCAGCACACTAGCTATATATTATCTAATAGCCTTTAAGATATTCACTTCACCTATTTACAATTATTGTTTACTGTCTTTTTGTTTTTCTATTTGGCAAGGTGGGAGGGGGTCTTTCAGGTGGTGTTCAAGAGCCTAGATCTTCTCCTGACAATTCTCCACCCAACAGGGCTGGCAGTTCAATGCTTGGATCCAAAATAGATCACCAGGTTTGACCATAAGGTGCTGTGGATCAAAGTGTCACTGAATAACTGTGTTCATTTTACTTCTCCGTAGATATGATGGAAATTGAAACGAGGGCCCTGCCTAACTCATATTAATTTTGGTCTGAAGGAGTAATGGTTTAGTGAAGGGTCTCCTGTTCCTATCTTTGCAACAATACCTGCTCTTAACTCATTGTGATCTTAGACTGCATGGGGTACCCATAAGAGGTAGAACTGAACCAGCACTGACAAGTTGGAAATATGCATGATGATCAGCACCACTGAGATCTAGAGTCGTCTCACCAACTCTACCAATTCACATCCAAATGGGCCTGTTCATCTTAAGATGAAGTCATACAACTTTCTCGTCAGAGATGCATCTGCAAAGTATCAGTCATCAGTGGGGCAAAGGGAACGCTGGTGAAGGAACTGGTGTTAAGACATTGTACAACTGAAACTCAATCACACGTAATGTTAACTTTGCAATTCACCAGATTAAATTTTACAAAGAAAGAAGTAGACCTGTTTCTATTTCCACATTTTTTTTCTGGGTTATTGAGCTTGTCCGGCCAAGTTTCCTTGTTGTGAAAGGTTCTAAATCTTGAATCTGAATCTCTTCCTCATTGATTACTTCCCATCAGTTCCCGCTGCTGCTGGGCAGCAAACAACAATCTTGAACAGGAACCACCTTCTAGAGTTGGGGTGGGTCAGGACTGAGGGCACTTGCTGCGGGATGGGAATGTCCATGGATCCTAGAATTTAGTTACCAGGCTAATGTTTTGCTAAAATATCATCTCTGACAGTGTAATGCAAACTCTGTCTACATTTCTATTTGGAATCCTGTAGAAATTGTCTTATTTTCAGAAACAATTTATGCTAAAACCTGGTTATTATCTACACACCCCTTGTCCTTGAGATAACAATTGTTCCTGGATCCTTTTGGATCTGAAATATAATGGTCTAATTAGCAGAATATTCTCCAGGATGAAGCAGTATAATATTTATTCCCTTTGCTTTTAACACTAAGAATCCTCAATACTTAATTGGGTAAATTATTATTTAATGTATTTATTCTTAATATTTAATGTACTTCTCCCTTGACTGGAGAAAATTTATTATAAATACACTTTAATGAGAAAGTCTTACAATTGATATTAAATTGCATTGCAATACTCAGATATGTCCTCCAAGAACATCATCTGACAATTATACAGCATACACATGGAAGCACAACACAGCAAAATCTACTCAAAAGAATTTCATGGAGAACTGATGAAACAGAAAGTAGCAGGTGGAAACTTCAGAGTCAGCCTCTTTCCTTTTGGGATCTCCTGAGATTCAGCTCATTTCTGAAGTCACACACCCCAAGAGGCACCTTAAGCTTGGTTCATTTGCATCCTCAGCAGCTCTCTCCCTGAGGGTATAATAAAGGACCTGGTGGAGCTCAGCCTTGGGTAACTAAATTAGGCAATTCCACTATTGCCTGGGCCAAGCTCTCTGGGCCTCTTGGCTCACTGCATAGGTGATGTGTCCATGCTCAGAGCACCCAGACCCCCAGTGCTCTGACACAATCCTGGCCTTGACTCTGAGCTCAGCAGGGCACTGGTTGTAGGATGCTCAGTATCTTAATGGAGAATGTGAATGAGGTTGGTGAGGTCTCATAGAATTTCTATAGGTCATGAAGAGTGACATGTTCTCAGATATGAGTCTTATCATTTCCTGGCCTCTCCTCTTTTTTATGGGTTCTGTATCTTCCTATGAGCTAAATCAACCACCCTCATTATCTAAGAGCCTGTGAGGCATGATGACATGTAGTGGAAATAACACTGGAGATGAATATGAGCCATATAAATCAGCCCACCTGGATTTGCTGCAGACCCCCCCACCCCCCACTGTATGGAGAGCGGGGCTCAGGCAGTTTCTCCAGTGTCTCATCCTACATGAAGGTCTCCTGCTCTGTCATCACTCTGGCTGCTGCTGCTGCTGCTGTTGGAGCCACTCGAGTCATTGAATTGCAAGTCATCCTCAAAGAAAAAGGTAGGAACACACTGTTGCTGGTGTGTTCTTGGTGGTCACTTACTACCACTCCATTTCACCATAAACTGTTGTTCACAACTGGTTTTAGATTTTGGAAAGATCTTCGGCTCTAAGTCATTTTCTGATCTGTGATTGCTACGAGCCATTTTTTCAGACTCCAAAAGACTGTGTTGCCTACTGAAGTTGTGATCTGGAATTTATCTTTTCCTCAGACTATCTCAAAAGACTTAGGGAATATGTATACCTCCTTTGTATACTTCTTAAGTGCATCTCTTCAACATGTATATTCTGTATGGTGTATTTCATTGTGTAGTTACAGTTTTCTCCTGTCCCTTTAGATTTGCTAATAGGAATTCTTAGAAGATAGTATAGATAGTCCCCTGAATTTTTGTGTGTTTCATAGAGCCAGATTAGGGATTGTTTGGTTTATTATCTTCCTATTAGGTCCCAATAGTATCCTATGGCACAATTCCTTTTGCTTGGACACATTAAAATGGAAAAATATTAGATACTAAGAGGAGTTATTATTCATTAGGCATGAGAGCTCGGTAATTCATTATGAAAAGGGGCTTTCCACTCTGTACATTTGTCATAGTGACTTGACTTACAATTTATTTACTTGGACATTGGCCAATTACCCCCAAACCTTGGGTCCAGCATGGCTCTCTGCACCTACACCAGAAATCGACCCTCTACCAATATGGACTTTTTATCTGCACCGACTGGCCAAAGTCTGGGCTCTGCTCTCAAAATCAAGAAAAGTTCCAGAGATCAGAATCTCTACCAAATCTGAAGAGGGGTGGGACAGATCCCCTCCTACCAGGATACTCTTACAGAAAATAAGAGGGCCAAGGCTACCTTCCTGTTTATTGTGTTGATATGACATTTGCATCTTTACATTAGCTAAGTCTGGTGACCCCGACCATGACAAATAGATTGGTCTAGGGAAATTGTAGATCTTCAATAAATGGAACTGTCTTGGCAAATACTGTTTTGAAGGCAGATTTCCCTGCCTTGCCACATAACGGTGAGATAAAATGAGGAGATTCATCAAGACATTCTGAATTTGACATGAGATATGTGCTAACATCAATATCGCCAATTAACAAAACCTAATAGTGAAAACTATGATTGAGGAGAACTATTTCTGGAACTATGAAAATAGACATTGTGGCTAGATAAATTAGTGTGCCTGAAGTCTGTAGTTCATCTTAGAGCAGGATGCTTCATGGGATGGATTCCCCCTTTTTAGAACAATTTTTTTTCTATTTTCCCAACTTTTGCTGCACTTATGCAATATATTGCCAACCTTTATCTTTACCTTTTATTTAGAGGCAACTACCCTTTCTTGAACCATGGCATGTGAATTACTTTGTTTTTCTATAAAGCCAATTAGGAGATGTTAGTGAAAGGTCCGGAGGTGAAGGTGGTAGAGGGGGTGAGGAGGGTCTAGACCCAGCGGGGGAAGAAAAAAGGGGAGCAGATGGAGCTGTCGGGGTGCTGGCGGGGGGCCTATAAGGAGGAGGGTCAAAGAGAAAAAGGTCAGTTGTATCTGGATAGATGTGGGATGGCTTCGGTTGTGTCTTCGGCTCACTTTCTTCTTTTGTTTTCATGGGGAGTATGCTGGGTTCTAGGGGTGACGGCAGAGAAAGTAACTCTGGATTAGCAGTGGGGCTGGAATCAGGCGGTGGGGCAATGGGAGGTAAAAACGGGTGAACCCAATCAGGAGGATTTTCGCATAGATCTTCCCAAGTAAGGATATAGGGTTCCTGATCAGGGTGCCCTTGTGGCTTAGTGCGATAAACAACACTTTTTACTTTCTGTACCAGAGGAAGATGAAAAGACCCCTCTGGTGGCTAGCCCACTTGAAAGGTGGGCCATTCAGATGAACACAATGTCTGCCATTTGCTCTTCTTAACTACAAAGGACCGTCTTTTTGCCTTATTCTTAATTTCTGTCCAATGCTCTAGAGTTAGAGTAAGCATTGTGGACTGATTTTGACCCATATTACTTAGAAGTTTGAAATTCTCTTCCACAACGGCTAATACAGCAAATTATTAAGAGAAAAAGTATTCCAAGGCCAATAACAATACGAAGGGCAAGCAATCCAACAAAAGTATTAAAATCCTCCATCTGAGAAGTGCAATTTAAAACGCAACCAAGGCTAACCATAGAGAAAACAAAGTGTGAAGAGGTGTCCGACTACTATGATGGGGCTTTTTGTTTTGCTTGGACTAATGTGCTCCTATTTGATGCTCAGTTTTTCTTCTACAGGGGACAAGCCTTTATTTGGAGAGTCTTGGCCGAGACCCCCTTATCCTGTCACAGAGTTTTTGACACCGGACCTCACCCTTTGGCTTTTAAATGAGGTACCTGCACCAGGGGGGCTTTTGTGAGTTGGACTTAGTTTTGTTAGAAAGGTAAGTAGGCAAAAAGAAGCAGATATATTTAAAGGCACAGATATAGAACTTTGCAACTCAGTAAACCAACAATGAATCCAAAACAAAAGGCAATAACAATAAGTAAGCCAATGGTACTTCACGAATCACAAGCAGACAACCTCTCCCAGCAACCCGGGAATGTCTTCCAGCTGCTTTTAACGATCTCCTGGGGCACCTCCAGGGTTGTGACTTATAGCACTGGAGCCCGTCAACTCACTACTACTTGGAACCTGATCGAGTAGGGGACTCAAACCCTCAGTCACAAAGTCTGCTTCTTAGTATTCACAAAACACATTATAACTATGAATTAAAGAGGCACAGAGAAAAACAACATAGATTTAAAATAAACAGATGCAAAGAAGAACACCCCTCCACCCCAGAAAGCACCAGGCCGCCTGTTTACCGCTCTGCTCCGGGCAGGGTGAGGACTCCTGGCTGGCTCGCCAAATGAAAGGTCCGGAGGTCCCAATACCAGCTGCCCGACGCAGAGATATGAAGAGACTGACGCTCAGGCAAATGCTCAAGCGTGTCCTTTATTTCTGGCCGGTCAGGGTCTATTGCATGTCCACAACGAGACAGAGGCAAGAGACCCCAAGGCCCTTGACCATTCAGCTTATATACTTTTCAGGCAAAAGGAAAGTCACTCTTAGTCATTACTTTTTATGAGGGTCAAAGCAAGCTTAAGGGTGGCACTGGCATAGTAGAACCACATCAGGAACCATAAGATAAGGGCAAATAAGTTTCAAAGCATACTGGTGTTCTTATGATAAGGAAATGGCCATTGCAGGGGCTTACACAAGTAGGCTTGCCCACGCAGGGGCTGTAAAACGCAGCCAACAATCAAGGACTTTGTAAATCACAATGATTTTAATAATATTAAAATGTAAACTTTGATAAAAATAAAATTAAGTTGAAAATATGAGATTATTCTAAGTACATAGTTGTTTGAGAAGAATTACTTAGTATTTAATGAAAATGGAATCTGACATATAAAGAGAAGGTGGTTTATATGATGATGTCATTTAACGAGTGTGTCCATTTGACTTCTGCATATACAGTATAGAAATTCTGTGACACATGCCAAGTCTACACACACTTATTCCCTATGAGAAATATGCTAGGCCAAAGTGATGTGAAGAGGTGTTGGTTTTGTGCTGGTCTTCAGTCCCTATCTTTGTAACATTAGTCACTGTGTGCCCACAAGAGATAGATCCTTTGTCACCACTGTCAAGTAAAACATGCATGATGACTAGTGCCAAAGTGATTTTCTCATCACCCCTACTGGTTCACATCCAAATGAGCTTGTTCACATTGTCACTTTTTTCCTGGGCTTTTGAGCCTGTCAAACCAGGTCTCTTATAGTGAAAGGTTCTGAACCAGGGATGGAGATCTGATCTCCCCTTCACCAATGAATCACCCATTTTCTGCTGCCAACCCAGAATGGCCACCAGAGGGCAGCAAACAACAGCCTGGAACAAGCTCTTAAACTCGGTGGGTCAAGGCAGGAACTCATTTGCTGTGAGATGTGAGTGGCCAGGGACCATGATATTTAGTAACCAACCTAAAGGGCAAGGATTGTGTTTGTCTAGTTTATTATCCCTGAAACTGATCTGTAAAATCTGCTATATTTCTCTCTAATTGGAATCTTATAAAAAAAACTGCTCATGGCTCAACAACATATGCAGACACTTCAGCTCCCACTCAGCTCAGTTCTACTAAAACATAGTCACTGTCCAAAAACGTCTTGTCCACGTGAGACCAAATTTCCTGCCTACTACTGGATCTGACAATATATGGTTTAGCCAAAAGGCTATTCTCTATCCAATTGAGGCAGCACTTTATTTCCCTTTTGTTTCAGCAATGTCAAAAATATTTTATTTCTTACTGGAAATAATTAAGTGATAAATTCTTATGATTTTAGTCAGATTTCATTGCCTTTCTTGTTATTTCTTCTGATGATCTATCAATGCCCCAAATTACACACAACTACCCTGAAGGAACAGACAACGGACTGAACCTACTCTGGACCTCACTTGATTTTGATGAAGCCAATGTAAAGCAGGTGCGGACTGCAGGATGCATTTCCCCACTTCTGGTATTTCTTTTTCTAATACCACAATCCCCACAGGCTGCCTTGAGCCCTGCTCATTTGCATCCCAGCAGCTCTTTTCCTGAGGAGATAAGAGAGAACTAGGAGACCAGCATCAGGTAATCTCAATAGCACCTCCACCATGGCCTGAACCCCACTGCTCCTGGTCCTCCTGGCTCACTGCACAGGTGATGTGTCCATGCCCACAGAATTCCAAGCCAAGTGCTCTGGAATAATCCTCATCCTGTATCTGTGCTCTGAGACTGATGTGGGATTTGGTTGGATGAGTCTGCTCACAGTTGAGTTTCACTGTTATCTGACCTCTCTGCTCTCTCACTTTTGTAGTTCTGTGTCTTCCTATGATATAAATCGGCCACCCTCATTGTCTGTGCGCCCAGAAGAGGTGATCGATTTGAGCTGCAGGGGAAACAGCATTGGAAGTTATGATGTTCACTGGTACCAGCAGAAGCCAAGCCAGGCCCCTAGGCTGATCATGTATAAGAATAACAACCAGCCCTCTGGGATACCTGACCGCTTCTCTGGCTCCAACTCTGGGAACACAGTCACACTGACTGAAATGCAATACCTGATGATGTGTCTATCTACTACTGTCAGTTGTGGGACAGTGATAATGGAGGTCACACTAACTTAAATAGATGTAGAACTGAGACACAAACTTCTTCCTCATCTATGTCACACCTCCAGAGACTCATTAGTCCAGTTATGAGCTAATTTGGTTCTGATCCCAGATCAATTATCAAAATTCCCCACCTCCAATCCTCCTGTCAGGCTCTACACAAGAGTCAACAGGGATAGATTTGGGGTAGAAACAACAGAGGTAGAATTGTTATAACTGTACTCTATTGTGAATTAGGGTACCATTGGTGTTCCCTGCTAGAGTGAAGGTCTCAGTGGTTATGAGTTTTTCTTTATGTTATGGTATGCTGATACAACTATATTGTGAAAACCTTGTAAATGGTGCTATTTTTTATTAAAGTACAATAAAATTTATTTCTGCCAATCTGGATGACTTGCCTCTCTCTTGAATCTCTCCTTTTTCCCATCTCTTGGAAACTATTTTATTTTATAGTATAATTTTTATAGTATAGTTTTTAGTCCATACAAGGAAGTGCTCGGGACTCAATCCTGGTTCTGCACTCAAGTATCATTAAAGGCAGAGTTATTGGATCATATGGAGTTTTGGGTTGAGCCAAGGTTGCTCCCTGCAGATAAGCCTCCTAACTATTGTACTGTATCTCTGACCCCAAGAGGAATCTGTTTTCATATCAGCTGAGACTATCCTGAAGTTGTTACCAAATGTCACACTGCTTCATTTTTTTCTCTGTACATTTGAACGTGCTTTGTGTTTGGGAATGACACAACATTAGGTGTGTTACTCCTCCCCCAATTAGATATGCTGATATCAACTGGATGGTCAAACCCACCCACAACTGGGAGGGGTCTTCGGTTGGTAGTAAAGGTGTTGCTTGGGGTTGAGGGAGAGAAGCATTGAAGAACAAGGAGAAAGGAGCAGGAAGGGAGAAAGAGAAAGGCAGCAAGGGTTCATAGAGGGCATCAGGAAAGAGGCTGCTTAGCTTAGAAGTGTTAAAGTTCTTTTTACTTGTTCTATTTAACAAGTATGATTAGAGATAACTACACTGTTAGCTTTTGCTTTCTAAGATTTACTGCCCCAGGCACCTCTGACCCCTGAAAAAGTAATAAAGCAATTCATTACCATTCCTAGGGTCCCCTGATGCTAAAGGCAGCTGACATTATCCTGCTGCTCCTAGGTTTTCAGGCACCTCCAGGCACTTCTGCTCCTGCAGGCAGCCAAGCTAGTTGAGTGGCACCAGGGAAGGGGGCCGTGTGGTGTGTATTAGAATTTATGTGGACCTGTGGAATGTTGAAATATCACCCTTTATAGTATTGTGTAACTGACTAAGATGTAATGGAATTATCTGAAAAGTATAAAGACCTGCTCTCCCCTGAACTCGGGGTTCGAGAAAACTTTTTGTGCTCAAACCCAGGCCCGCCTGAATAAAGCAACCTCCAAAAATTCACTGATTGACTTGCCTCAATTTTTGTAATTCTAACAGTAATAAACCTGGCTTTCTTCTGGCTGTTTGTAAATCCGCCCTTATCCTGTAACCTTTAGACCCAACAGCCAAGGTACTACAGGCACCCTGTTGAGAAGGCCTCACTCCAACACTAGGACTCTATATTTTATATTTATACAACATAGGTGCTTAGGGATTACGTCTTGCATTTAAGGCCTCAACTCTTGGTAGATGAAATCTATGTTGGTCTCTTACTTATTCAATGAAAGTTTTATTCTAGTCCATTTATTTCAAAATTTACTATTTATGTTATTAGGGGTGTGATTGTATATATATATAAATGTATATCAAAATAGTGATAAAAAGAAACAATACTGTACTCGTGGTCAACCAACTCTAATTCTTGCACAAAAGTTAAGATAGTAAGAGGTAGGATAGCCTGATTTCTAGATTTTTCAAATTCACTTTTGCCTAGCAACATATTCAAAATAATTTGGATCCTGGACAGTCTCCTACTAGATTGACCTAGGTTGTGCCATTTGACCTTGGCTTAGTCACTACACCACATTCTCCATTGGAGACATTGTGAATGTTTCAGGCATACCAGTACCAAAGTGATTTTCTCATCACCCCTACTGGTTCACATCCAAATGAGCTTGTTCACATCTTCACTTTTTTTCTGGGCTATTGAGCCTGTCCAGCCAGGTCACCTTATAGTGAAAGGTTCTGAACCAGGGATGGGGATCTGATCTCCCCTTTACCAATGAATTCCCAGCATTTTCTGCTGCCAACCCAGAATGACCATGAGAGGGCAGCAAACAACAACCTGGAAGAGGCTCTTAAACTTGGTGGATCAAGGCAAGAACTCATTTGCTGTGAAATGTGAGTGTCCAGGGACCATGATATTTAGTAACCAACCTAAAGAACAAGGTTTGTGTTTGGTTTATTATCTCTGACACGAATCTGTAAAATCTGTTATATTTCTCTTTAATTGGAATCTTATAAAAAAATAACTGCCAATTGCTCAGCAACACATACAGACACTTCAGCTCCCACTTAGCTCAGTTCTACTAAAACATAGTCACTGTCTAAAAACCTCTTGTGCATGTGAGACCAAATTTCCTGCCTACTACTGGATCTGACAATCTATGGTTAGGCAAAAGCTATTCTCCATCCATTTGAGGCAGCATTTATTTATTTCCCCTTTGTTTCAGCAATGTCAAAAATATTTTATTTCTTACTGGAAATAATTAGTAGACAGTATTGATTATTAAATATATTTTTCTTAACTGAAGAAATGTATTGTAAATAAATTTAAGTGATAAATTCTTATGATTTTAGTCAGATTTCATTGCCTTTCTTGTTATTTCTTCTGATGATATGTCAATGCCCCAAACTACACACAACTATCCCAAAGGGACAGACAACAGACACACAAACAACTCACAACGTACCTCATTGCGTTTGGGAGAAACCAATGAGAAGCAGGTGGGGACTGCAAGGTGAATTCCCCCACTTCTGGTATTTCTTGTGTCTGGGCCTTTTCTAATACCATACATCCCCACCAGCAGCCCTGGGACATGCTGATTTGCATAATCCAGCTACTTTTCTCCTCAGAGGATAAGAGGGAACCTAGAAGAATTCAGCCTCAGAAAACAGTATCAAGAACTTCCACCATGGCCGGACCCCACTGCTCCTGGTCCTCCTGGCTCACTGCACAGGTGATGTGTCCACGCCCACAGAATTCCAAGCCAAGTGCTCTGGAGTAATCCTCGCCTTGTTTCTGTGCTCAGAGATTTGTTGTGGGATTTGGTTGGTGAGGTCATTAAGATGAGTGTCTGCTCACAGTTGACTTTCACTGTTATTTGAGCTCTGTGTTCTCTCTCTCTCTTTCTCTCTCTTGCAGGTTCTGTACCTTCCTATGACATTAATCAGCCACCCTCATTGTCTGTGCGCCCAGGAGAGGTGACCAGTTTGACCTGCAGGGGAAATGACATTGGAAGATATAATGTTCACTGATACCAGCAGGAGACAAACTAGGCTCCAAGGCTGATAATGTGTAATGATAAGAACAGGCTATTTGGGATCCCTGACAGATTCTCTGGCTCCAACTCCAGGAACACAGCCACTCTGACCATTAGAGGTGCAATAGCTGATGATGCCTCTATCTACTACTGTCAGTTGTATGACAGTGGTAATAGAGGTAACGGTGACAATAAATATATAGGGAACTGAGACACAAACTTCTTCCCCATCTATGTCAAACTTAACTCCAGACCAAGGAGACTTGTTGATCCAGAAATGAGCTAATTTGGTTCTGATCCCAGATAACGTATCAAAGTTCCCCACCTCCACCCTACAGTTCAACCTCTGTTGCCTCTACCCCAAATTCATCCCTGTTGAATCTTGTGTATTCAGGCCCTACACAAGAGTCAACAGGGAAAAAATTAAGGTAGAGGCAACAGAGGTAGAACTGTTATGATTTTACTCTATTGTGAATTAGGGTAGAATTTGTAGACCTTGATGGAGTGAGGGTAACAGTGGTTATGAGTTTTTCTTTATGTTATAGTATGCTGAAACAAATGTCTTGTGAAAAACCTTGTAATGGTATTTTAATTAAAATACAATAAAATTTCTTTCTACCAATCTCGATGACTTGCCTCTCTCTTGAATCTCTCTTTTTTCCCCATCTCTGAGAAACTACTTTAGTTTAGTTTTTAGTCCATACCAGGAAGTGTTCAGGACTCAATTCTGGTTCTGCATTCAGGTATCAATAAAGACTGAACTACTAGACCATATAGAGTTTTGAGTACTCAGTCAAGATTGCTCCAGGCAGATAAGACTCATAACTATTGAACTATAGCTCTGGTCCCAATGGGTACCTGTTTTTCATCGCAGCTGAGACTAGCCTGAAGTTGTCAACAAATGTGATGTATCTTCACACTGCTTCATTTTTTACACGGTACATTTGAAACAGCTTTGTGTTTGGGAGAGACACAACATTAAGTGCTCAAGGATTACTTCTTGCATTCAATGGGAAACCATTTGGGGTGCTAGGGATCAAACCCAGATGAGCCATGAATAAAGCAACAGCAGTAAATGCTGACCTTTCTCTAAATACCCTATATATTTGAAACTGAATAATAATTTTCTATCTAATAGTAATATTACTAATGGTTTTAAAAATGAAGTGGTTTCTAATCTCCAAGAAAAGAAGGTGCAGGATTCAATAACTTGCCAACAGTTCTGCAGAAATGTTTGATTTCAAGAAGTGATAAATAAGTCCCAAATCATATTTTGCAAAACACAAAAAGGAAGAAAAGAAAAAGATAAGCATCAACTCCTTCAAATCCCTCTTCCCTGTTCTTGTTACTTATCTGACAAGTCCTCCTCACCAATTATTCTCAAGGAAATACAAATCAAAATGATGAGATACCATTCCATACCAGTGAGAAGAAAGGAAATACCCAGTGTTGGGTAAGAAAGTCTCTAGGTACCACAGTGAGAGCACAGTGGGTGGGGCATTTGTCTTGCGCAGAGTTGAACAAGGTTTGAACCCTGGCATCCCATATGATCACCAGCATCTGCAAGATGCTTTTCATCAGCGCAGAGTCAGATATATTGCCTGAGCACTGCCAGGAGTTAAAGAAACACTAAAGAGTTAAGAATAAAAGGAAATCTCATTGATTATTTGTGGGAATGTTGTCTGTTCCAGCCTCTGTGTAAAAACGAATATAGACTTCTCCATAAATGAATAAGAAATCAATTGAGCAATTCCACTTCTTGGCACCTATGTGCAAAACACAAAACCACTCACTTGAAAGGATATGTGCACACACCTGCATTCATTAAAGTGCTTCTTAGAGTAATTATCATATAGAAGCAATGCAAATACTGATCTACTAGAAATTTGTGATATCATTGATTTTATAATTCATTTATAAAATGTGATCTAAAGTGATCATTTTTCTTATAAGTAGTACATTTTAAAATATACCCACCCTGTTTGCTCTTATAATTACTTGACTACCCATCCAAACTAAGATATTGGTGATTTTAGGAATCTCCCGGTAACTATTTCTTTTCATGCAAATCAAGATATTGAAAGGATTCAAAAATGAGATTTCTATGAGTCTCACACTATCTCCATGATTAAAATTATGTTATCAAATAAAAGTATTATTTTAAACATGCATCTCAGCATCAATTATTGCATTATTAAATCAGAACTATGAATGGGTTAATCCACATGAATGTTTAAATTAAGAAATAGTAAAAAGGAGAGATGAGATTATACAGTGGGTCCCCTTATCCCTTCCAGAGCATTGCTGCGAGAAATAAAGCAAAATAAAGAAAAAATAAAACAAAATAAAGATCAAGGAAACCAGAAATATACTCTGAAACACAGAGTCACTAAGTGTGGTCCCCACTTCCCCAAAATGGCAGCATATCCCTTTCAGTGGGAAGATAAGTTCCATAAACCCATAGTAAGTCACAAAGCTATATTTTGTTCATCATTCAAGAGTGCAACACTGATCATCAGAAATATTATCTTGACTCTAGACACCTTACTATTCTCTACAAGGATGGCTTTGAAACTTGACCAAAGATCAAGAGTAGACAGTGGCATATATACTTGCCCTAAAACCTAAATCTAACAACAGTAGTCCTCATTTTGACCTTTCCCCCCCAAAGCCTAAATTTACTTCCTTTAGATTTTCAAATAAATAGGAGTGTTGGAAGAAGAAACTCTTTTTTTTTTTTTTTTTAAATTTTTTTTTTATTTAAACACCTTGATTACATACATGATTGTGTTTGGGTTTCAGTCATAAAAGGAACACCACCCATCACCAGTGCAACATTCCCATCACCCAAGTCCCAAATCACCCTCCTCCCCACCCAACCCCCGCCTGTACCCTAAACAGGCTCTACATTTCCCTCATACATTCTCAATATTAGGACAGTTCAAAATGTAGTTATTTCTCTAACTAAACTCATCACGCTTTGTGGTGAGCTTCCTGAGGTGAGCTGGAACTTCCAGCTCTTTTCTCTTTTGTGTCTGAAAATTATTATTACAAGGGTGTCTTTCATTTTTCTTAAAACCCATAGATGAGTGAGACCATTCTGCGTTTTTCTCTCTCTCTCTGACTTATTTCACTCAGCATAATAGATTCCATGTACATCCATGTATAGGAAAATTTCATGACTTCATCTCTCCTGACAGCTGCATAATATTCCATTGTGTATATGTACCACAGTTTCTTTAGCCATTCATCTGTTGAAGGGCATCTTGGTTGTTTCCAGAGTCTTGCTATGGTAAATAGAGCTGCAATGAATATAGGTGTAAGGAAGGGGTTTTTGTATTGTATTTTTGTGTTCCTAGGGTATATTCCTAGGAGTGGTATAGCTGGATCGTATGGGAGCTCGATTTCCAGTTTTTGGAGGAATCTCCATATCGCTTTCCATAAAGGTTGAACTAGACAGCATTCCCACCAGCAGTGGATAAGAGTTCCTTTCTCTCCACATCCCCGCCAACACTGTTTATTCTCATTCTTTGTGATGTGTGCCATTCTCTGGGGTGTGAGGTGGTATCTCATCGTTGTTTTGATTTGCATCTCCCTGATGATTAGTGATGTGGAACATTTTTTCATGTGTCTTTTGGCCATGCGTATTTCTTCTTTGTCAAAGTGTCTGTTCATTTCTTCTCCCCATTTTTTGATGGGGTTAGATGTTTTTTTCTTGTAAAGTTCTGTCAGTGCCTTGTATATTTTGGAGATTAGCCCCTTATCTGATGGGTATTGGGTGAATAGTTTCTCCCACTCAGTGGGGGGCTCTTGTATCCTGGGCACTATTTCCTTTGAGGTGCAGAAGCTTCTCAGCTTAATATATTCCCATCTGTTAATCTCTGCTTTCACTTGCTTGGAGAGTGCAGTTTCCTCCTTGAAGATGCCTGTAATGTCCTGGAGTGTTTTGCCTATGTGCTGTTCTATATATCTTATGGTTTTGGGGGCTGATATCGAGGTCTTTAATCCATTTGGATTTTACCTTTGTACATGATGTTAGCTGGGGGTCTAAGTTTAATTTTTTGCAAGTGGCTATCCAATTGTGCCAACACCACTTGTTGAAGAGGCTTTCCCTGCTCCATTTAGGATTTCCTGCTCCTTTATCAAAAATTAGATGGTTGTATCTCTGGGGAACATTTTCTGAGTATTCAAGCCTATTCCACTGATCTGAGGACCTATCCTTATTCCAATACCATGCTGTTTTGATAACTGTTGCTTTGTAGTACAGTTTAAAGTTGGGAAAAGTAATTCCTCCCATATTCTTTTTCCCAATGATTGCTTTAGCTATTCGAGGGTGTTTATTGTTCCAAATGAATTTCAAAAGTGTCTGATCCACTTCTTTGAAGAATGTCATGGGTATCTTTAGAGGGATGGCATTAAATCTGTATAATGCCTTGGGGAGTATTGACATTTTGATGATGTTAATCCTGCCAATCCATGAGCAGGGTATGTGTTTCCATTTCCGTGTGTCCTCTCTTATTTCTTGGAGCAGAGTTTTATAGTTTTCTTTGTATAGGTCCTTCACATATTTAGTCAAGTTGATTCCAAGAGATTTGAGTTTGTGTGGTACTATTGTGAATGGGGTTGTTTTCTTAATGTCCATTTGGAAGAAGAAACTCTTAAGGCATCAACTGTTAGGTAGTTTCTAGATAAATTATATTTGATTTCTCTACAGTTTCCACTCTTTGACCATTTTTCTGCAGAGGCTCAGGAAACATTCAAACTAAAAAATGAATTAAAAAAAAGAGGAAATTGCCTAGCCCTGTAGTAATCTAAAGGGCATTAAGAACACATCCCTTTAAGATTCAAATTTGATCTCAAATTGTTGAGGCTCAGGAAAATCTGAGATACAACCCAGATTCATATACCAAGACCCACCAAAGAAATGATAGACCTTCAAAAAACAAAAAGAGAAGATACAGGAAACTCTATAGGTTGTGATCAGAATATGAAAGAAAGGATGATCAATAGTTCCAGGCTTTTCAAGTGAAAAGGAAAAAGAAAAAAGTTATTTTACAGATGTCTATAATTTTACACTATCTCTCTTTTATATCATTGTATTAGACTGATAAAAAAAAGCAAAGTGGTGCCAACTTTCAATTTCATATTTCTAAAGGTTAAATGAAATGATGTATTTGTCTGGTGGTTAACAGTCTGTGATTTTTATCACATAAGAATGTTCATATATCCAGCATAACAGTGTGACATTGGTGAAATAGTGAAAATGCAACAAATGATCAAAAGCAACTGAATGTAAGAACAAATTTACAGAATAGAGTTTAGGCAGTAAACGATGGAGGGGGACGTGGAACTAGTTGGTGTGGTGTGGAGAGGTCAAGCAAAAATGATAAAGAGAAACAGGCACAATAGTGGTAAGTTTGGTGTTGGAATATTTTATGCACAAAACCTTCTCATTGATAAAACTGTAAAATTGAAAATCATGGTGACTAAAATAAATTTTAAAAAAGTCATTGGTGACAACAAGAAATTCTATATTCTTTCCAAATATAGTGTCCCTCTAAGCACAAGGTAAAACTTATCTCAGGCCTTGGAACTTTTGTGTTTATGTATAAACACAGTCATAAAGAATAAAAGTACATCCTGAACTAGTTGGTAATTTATTCTCTTTCAATTTACTCATTAAAAGACAAACTCATTTTTGCCCAGAATGCAATATTGAGTCCAGAGAAAGATGATGTTTCTACTGATACTTACCAAGGCCAAAAGTCCAAAAGTCTCAAATCATTTCATATTCTGTCCCAAAACACACCTGCACATGCATCCACACACATGAGCACATGCATACAGAAGCACATGCATGCCCAAGAGGCCTCTGTGGATCTGTAAGAAGCTGTTCAGGAGGAGACTCAGGACAGAGTAGCCATAGGTGCATCTGCAGCCACTGGGCAGATGAGCTGGTGGAAGAAAAGGAGGTAGATGTCAGAGGCAGCTGATGGATAGCAGAGTTGTGGGCAGGCTTTTGAGACCAGCAAACTTGCAAAAGAGGTCCAGGGACTAGAAGTGCTTCAGAGTCCTGAGGCCTGAAGAGTGCACTGCCTCACTCTATTACTATGCCACTTCTGAATGTGCCTGATCATGTCTGATCTCAGAAACTAGGTATGGTCAGGAAATACCAACTACTGTAACCTAGTGACCGCTGCTCACAGCCTTTGGCTTTTGCCATTGCCAGTGCCTTCCCTCAACCACTAGTTCCCAGAGCCTGGGTCATCTCCCCTTCCCAAACCCTATTCTTGTAGGCTGAGAATTTAAACAGGATGGTGTGCCTCCTCACAGTCCATTCCTACCAAGTCTCTGATCTTGTTTCACCAGAGGAATATGTGTGTATGTAGCATGTGTAAATGAATCTTGTAAGACTTTCTGGGGTTCAAAATCAGGCAGTTCCAAACTCCACCAGGAGAAGAACTGGTCATGATTGAAGGCATCATATAATGGTTGGAACTGAAAAAGAATAACAGGACATTTTGCCCATAACTAAGACATGAGCAATGAGTGCAGAATAGCAAGATGTTAGTGCATACCATAAGTCATAAGAACTGACCCCAACTGACCTGTCTTCAGGGTGGATGGAAAATTTATAACCTATGGACTTGTCAGCATATACCTCTCTTTACATCTATACCACCAGATACATGCTACATAATCCTACAACAGGGTACAGGCAATAGGAACTCTGACAGACTCTGTGGAGACTGTCAGACTTTGCCTGTGTGCCTCCCCAATAAAGACCCCAGTTGGGCAAATCTTGTCTCTGTCTCTTCTATCTTGCCACCTTTCAGATCTGTTATGCAGAATTAACTTTTGAGATTATGAAGCTCCACAATGTGTCATTGCACAGTGATAGGGCATTTGCCTTGCATGCAGCTGATCCAGAATTGATGGTGGTTCGAATCCTGGCATCCCATATGGTCCTCTGTGCCTGCCAGGAGCAATTTCTGAGTGCATAGCCAGGAGTAACCCCTGAGCACCACTAGATGTGACTTCCAAAAAAGATGTATATCAATAGAAAAATACATTTTTATCTTGAGTCACAGACATAGGTTCTATAATTCCTATCACTTCTTTAAATGGTCACTGAGTCATATGGGATGTCATGAAATGAACATGTTTGGCAGCATACTAGGCCAGCTTTTTCCCTGCTGTACTCTCACCAGCCACACAACAGACATGTTAATCTCATTGTTATTCATCCAGGACAAGTCAAACTGATGCAGGAGTTTACGGTAAGGGCTGGTCTCTGTGGTTGTCCGTGGTTCCCACATTCTTTAATATTTTCAAGAGTGAAAATATTGAGTAGTAATGATATTCAGATTCAAAGTTAGAATGCAGAATAGTTAAAATGCAGATTCAAAGTTAGAATGTAGGAAAATAAAGAATGGAAAGAAATGGAAGGAACTTATTATAGGACTAAGTTAATATGGCATGTTTTGTAGAGGGTTTTATGGGAAAGACTAGAGTCATTGTATAGACTTTTAATTACTCTTTGTATTTTTTTTACAGAGGATGCAAAGATCCTACAGAGTGGTCTGGCTGGTATGAGCCCTTTGGGTTTGGCCATTTGTCTAAGGCATTGTCTATTATCTTCTTCTCCTTGATACAGCAGAATTCCATAGTCTCAAGACTATGAGAAGAATATTTACCAGGCCCTTGGGAATGTAAGTTGTATTAGGTCAATGCTAGTGGAATGAAAATTGCATTGAATCAATGGGGACAGATGAAATGTGAGCAGGGGAGAATAAGACATCCTTTTACAAAAATCTTCCTCCAGATGTCACTGTCTATGCTCCCTTTGAAAAACATGCTATACCTATTATTGTATCTTATCTTCCTGATTCTCCTACTGAGAGGTTTCTGCCAATCTCCCACCATTACCCTTTATATTTTCTGACCTCAATCAATTACTTGCAAACCATAATATTACTAGATATAGTATCTAACTACTTCACCAAATAGAATTCCCCTCCAATTCAACACACTCATGAATTGACAAAAAACCTATACACTCAGTACAAAAACTATGCCAGAGAAAGATGATCATTCTACAAATACTTGTCATAACCAAAATCTTAGGTCATTTCATGTTCTGTTTCAACATCACTACTATTAAATTTTGACTTTTAGTCTTCCTGCTAAGTACCTCAGGATATCTACTATAACTACAGCTATCACATATTCAAGGGAAAAGGTTCTATATCAATTTAGTCAATTTTCAAGGAGAGACTCTTTAAGTGCAAATAATGCCATAAAACTCATCTTTACACACCTCAGACAGTAATGGAACACATGGCCAGTCTAGGCTACAAAGTGGATGTGTCTGACTTTAAAACCCAGAGGGATTGTGCACAGGGAGAAGGTCCTGAAGCTGCCTAATGAGTCTCCAAATGCACTAAGATGCACGAAGGCACACTGGTCACACATAGAATGGAAACTCCTGGTGTCAAGGACTGTGTCTCATTTGTGACAATCTTGTGATGGAATGTGCCAGAACAAAAGGTATCAGAAAATCCTGGGTATTACTGGATGGGTATTCCCTGTCACCTTTTTTGGTATCGTAGATTTACTGGGAAGTCTTTTTATCCCCAAGTATCCTGAGAAGGGACATGCATTGACTCCTTTGTGACCTAGATCCAAGCTCCATGGCCATCTGTAATCTATAGGTTTGTGCAGGGATGCCTTTAGTGAGATTGACTCCCTCCTTTTTCAATAAAGTATACTCATATATCCCTGCTTAATCTGATTCATAGGTGAGGCAGGAAGAACCACTAGGAAAAGAATAATTCCTCCCCTGAACCAGAGGTTCTGGGATCAGTGTATCACCAATACATGGAATTTGTTAACATACAAATTGGACAAAAGACCCCAATTTGTCTTCAACATCTTTCCAAAGCAGACACTAGGGGGCAGTAGAAGCCGCAAACATCCAACTCCTAAATGCAAAGGCCACTAGAGAATATTAGACATGAACAGCAGATGCTCCAAAGAAAGGACAGAGATGCTCAATATCCAGACATGATGTAAAGGTGTCATAACTTTCTGTCATGTTTTCCTTAATAATGATGTACAGATTCTTTTGAAAGTGTCTGCTGATCTATTATGGACATTATCTCTTGCTCTGCCAAGGGATTGGCCACTATTATCCCACCTGCTAAGGTTCTCTCACTGTCCACAAATACCATTCTCATTCTTCATATGATGAGAGATCTCCCTGTCTTCCAGATGCTTCCCTTTCCTTATATAAATGCCTAGCATACCACAGAGCCATTCTGGTATGACTCAAGGGATCAATTGGGTCACTGAGGTTCAAATTTAGGTTGACTAAGTACAAAGCAAGTGCCTACCTGAGATACTAAAACCACTTTACTACATGGTATCTTTATTATTTTTGCATAGCATTTCTTTAAAGCAGAACACAGGAACTGAAAATGATCCTCAGTATACTTGGTGATACTAAAACCCATTCTTATGATTGGCCCAGGGGCACACAAAAGGCAAAAAGACAAAAACCTAAAACCTTTCAATGACTCCATGTGTGCTTAACAAGTCCAAACTTGAGTTAGGCTCTGCTTCTTAGAAACTGGAATAATCCTGTGTAAGGCTGGTAATATTCTCTATAAGACGAATTCTGTCCTGCAGACAGATTATTCACCTCTCTGGTGAATTCACCTCTACTGAGCAGGCCAGTCCAGAGAAACTATAGTTCTGGAATCATCAGGGCAAAGAAGCCAACCAGACTGTGATATGAACAGGAAAAGGATATTCAAGCTGAAGGTGAAATTTGCAGCAGAAAAATCCTCTCTTCGTGTCTCATCGATTTGAATTCCTTTGTAAAACCATAGGGTTCTTCAAGCAGCACCTCCCATAACACCTGAGCCTGGCTGCTTTGCATACACAGTATTAATTCAATAAAGTCATAAGAGAGAAAAAGGAGAGACACAACCAGCCTCAGTCTCTGAGAGCAGGACCTGAGAACCTCACCATGATCTGGATCTCTTTCATCCTCAGTCTCCTGACTCATTGCACAGGTAGTGCCTCCTGGCTCAGTCCCTTCAGCAGTTTAGCCTGTGGGGGCTGGAGACTCAAGGTCTGCTGCAGGATTGGTAGGACTGAGACCCTCATTAGTGAGTCATGGGGACATTTTCTCCTTTCATCAAATTGCCAGCCTTAAGCCAGGCTCAAATCTAGTAGTTGAAACTTGGATTGGAGCATCATAAGGCTCACTGGATTCCCTTGAGCTCAACCTCACGTGAGATTTTTGTTGTTAAACCACCCCTTACTTTCTCCTTTACAGGTTCTGTGATGGCTTACACGCTGACTCAGCCTCCTTCAGTGTCTGTCACTCTGAGAGAAACAATCAGATTGACCTGTGAAGGCAACAATATTGGAAACAAATTTGCAGGCTGGTACCAGCAGAAGACAGGCCAGTCCCCTGTGCTCGTTATGACTGATAGCACAAAGCCTGGAGGGATCTTTGACCGCTTCTCTGGCTCCAACTCAGGCAACCTGGCCACTCTGACCATCACAAATGTCGAGGCTGAGGATGAGGCTTACTATTATTGTGGAGTAAACCATGGCAGTGGTAGCAACTGGCAGTAACCACAGTGAACACAGATGCATGGAGAAGTGGTTAAGAACCTCTTTCTCTGACCTGGTCCTCACTCACACTGTGCTCAGAAGAAGCCTGTGAGTCTGACAATCTTATTGCCCTGACCTGACCTGACCCTGATCAAAGACAAGAGCTGGTGCTCATATCCCATGATGTTCATTTTTCTAAAAGAAAGAAAGAGAAAGAAAGAAAGAAAGAAAGAAAGAAAGAAAGAAAGAAAGAAAGAAAGAAAGAAAGAAAGAAAGAAAGAAAGAAAGAAATAAAGAAAGAAAGAAAGAAAGAAAGAAAGAAAGAAGAGAAAGAAAGAAAGAAAGAAAGAAAGAAAGAAAGAAAGAAAGAAAGAAAGAAAGAAAGAAAGAAAGAAAGAAAGAAAGAAAGACAGAAAGAAAGAAAGACAGAAAGAAAGACAGAGAGAAAGAAAGAAAGACAGAAAGAAAGATAGAAAGAAAGAGAGAAAGAAAGAGAGTGAGAAAGAAAGAAAGAAAGACAGACAGACAGACAGAAAGAAAGAAAGACAGACAGACAGACAGAAAGATAGAAAGAAAGAGAGTGAGAAAGAAAGAAAGAGTGAGAAAGAAAGAAAGGAAGAAAGAAAGAAGAGAAAGAAAGAAAAAAAGAAAGAAAGAAAGAAAGAAAGAAAGACAGAAAGATAGAAAGAAAGAGAGAAAGAAAGAAAGAAAGAGTGAGAAAGAAAGAAAGAAAGGAAGAAAGAAAGAAGAGAAAGAAAGAAAGAAAGAAAGAAAGAAAGAAAGAAAGAAAGAAAGAAAGAAAGAAAGAAAGAAAGAAAGAAAGAAAGAAAGAAAGAAAGAAAGAAAGAAAGAAAGAAAGAAAGAAAGAAAGAAAGAAAGAAAGAAAGAAAGAAAGAAAAGAAAAGAAAACAACCTTCAGTGCTAGAGCAAGAGCAGTAATATGGCAGGTAGGACATCAGCCTTGCACAAGACAGACCTGGATTTCAGGTTTTAGGTTTGATACTGAAACCTAACATGGTCGCCTGAGCCCCACATACACTCCTGAGTATAGGAGGAAGGCCTAGGTACAACCTGATATGGCCAAAAACTAAAGAACACACAAAATTCTTAACGTTTTGAGTTCTGTAATTTCTCGCAGCATCCTTAGATGTGGACTCCTCTTAACTGAGTCCTGGGATGTCTGTACCCCTTCACAGTCCTCATTGCCTCATCCCAGTTGTATGAGAATTCCAGGCATAGGAAAGACATCCCTTGACCCTGAGTGGTCTCTAAGTCACGATGACCTTTCTTATTATCCCTTTACTTTTGTCTTTTACTAAGACCGTTAAGTTTTTTAGGGCTAAGAAGTATCTACTTGGGAGGAGAGAGATTGGCTACAATTTTTTTAGAATTGAGATTTATGGCAAGATCAGAGCAATAGCATAGTGCACAGTGCTTTTCTTGTACCCAGTCAACCAAGGCTTGATTCTCAGCATACCATATGGTCCCCTTACAGAGCCAGGTGTAATCCCATCAGGAGTGACCCATCCTCCAAAAAAGAACTCACATTCATGGCTCTTGAAATCTTTGGTTGTTGCTAAGAATTTTTACCACAAGTTTGTAAAACTTCCGCATCACATATACTGAGTAGAAACAAATGTTACCTGATTTGTTAAATTATAAATCCACTCATGGAGGATTCTTCCTAATATTTTATATTCCCCTCCCATTTTTCCTTCTTCTTGAAGGAAAAAAATGAGAAGAAATTATTTTTCAGGCCACATCACTTACTGAATTGGATCTGCTCATACATTTTTATAATTGAAACTCTCTCATTTGTTGACATCCATTCATTATTGTGCCATACATTTGTGACAACAATATTCTTTAAAAGTTAAAATAGTTTTAGGGGCCAGAGAGGTAATACAGGGTTTACAGTTTTTACCTTGTGCCCAAATTTGACTCCAACACCATATATGATTCCCTGAGCTTTACCAAGCATTACCGCAGAGCAAAGAGCCAGGGATAGTCCCTGAACATCAGTAGGTAAGGTCTAAAAACAAAACAATACAACAAGTAAAAAATAATCACTTTATTTTTTTGTTTTAAGTGTTAAGTTATTCTCTACTGTACTTGCTATTATGTTCCTCTTCAGTTCTATTCTGATTTTCACTTTTATATGAATCTCAGGGAAACTTTCCTTTGTGAGAATAGTCCCCATCTTAAAAGTTAGCCTTGAACAAACATAATTCCCAGATGGGAAGACAAAATTAGAGCTTCCCAAAATTATAGTGAAAGTAATGTATGTCACAAGTCTGTCAGAATATCCTAGCTGCTATGTGTTGCCTATTTTGTGAGTTTGTTCAGGAACATCATAACTCAGCCCAGTGTTGCTAGGGTGGCTGCGAGAGGGAAGAGCTGGGAGCAGTTGATGGTCTTCTTTTGATATTCTCATGATCTTTTGTATCAGTGGTGAAGTATCTCTTCCACAGGGACTAGACACCTCTCTTAATAGAACCTTTGTACTATTTTCAGATGCCTGTATCTATATCTTAATTGCTTTCTGGCTCCTTTAAGTTAAAGGCTTATATTTCTTCAGGTCTATTTAGGTTTCAGACACATTTTCTACAACATTACCAAAGCTCCATATCATACTACTTGCAAGAGTTTGAAAGCTTTGTCCTTTTTCTGTATGGAAAAATTTAAAAGAACAGTTTCAGAAGCAGATGCCCAATGAATCAATGAGGATCATCCCTTTCTGCTTCGGCTCTCTCTCACCCCATCCTGCCATTTACCTGTCCCATTTATAGAGCATTTATAGACCTCCTACAAGATAGCTTCATCCCAAGTCATTCAGCCACTTTTCATCTGCTATCTTGATTCCTAGGATATTACCAAGAATAATTGTCAAGAATTCTTTCCTTACCAAGAGACCCCTTGTGTAAGATGATTATGTTGAAAGTTGGGGCAATTAAATTTTCTATGATTTTACTGCACCTTTTTTTTATTACAAGCTCTTGAGGGGAAAAAATGCTTTCAGGGACAGAGGAGGTAACACAAGGTTTAAGACTCTTACATTACATGTTTTTTACCCTTGTTCCATCCTTGATACTATATGGTCCTCCAAGCATTGCCTGGAGGGTTTTCTGAGTACTATAGGAAACTATTCCTCCCAAGCAATACAAACAAAAATGCTTTCATCTCATTAAGTACTTCACAAATGAATGTTATGAAGATTGGACACTTGCTAAGGATTCTGAATTATTATCAAGCAGATCCATTATTTTTGGTGAACACTGAAAGGAACTGTCCAGTAACAGCACCTACCTACCAAGTTACCATCTGCCTCCCAGGATCTTCTTGTGATAAGTGCAGATGCTTCCTAAATGTCTAAGGACCTAATAAACAGGATTACATCTTGCCAGTGCAAACCCACCTGAGCCAGAACCTATTGGGTGCTGGCCACTCTTAATCCAGCCCCACTCCATACCTCCTCCCATGGAGACCCTGTCAAGGGCAGTTCCAAGTGCTGGTTGTTAGGAGGTTTCATAAATTCCAACAGAGTTAGAATTAGAGTGAGTCAAGTAAAACACTCAATTTAAGGGAGTGTCCCCAAATTATATTATAAAAAGAAATAATAGTGGGGCTAGGGATATAAATTTCATGTAGAGCACAGTCCTGGCATGTGCAAGGCCCTTGCCTTGCACATCAAATGATCCTTGGTTATCCCTACAGTTATAATATAAAATAAAATGTTTTTAAAACCCGGATCAATGCTAAAAATTTCACCATAAAGAAATATCAAGGACCAGAGAAATACTACAGTGTGTAGGGTAGGTTCACTACCTGGCATCTCATATGGTTTCCTGAGCCCACCAGGGTGGGTGAGTGCAGAGCCAGTAGTAATCCTTGAGCCCTGCCAAGTGTGACCTAAAATCAAAAACAAGAAAACAGAAAGAAAAAAAGAAAAAGAAAGAAAGAAAGAAAGAAAGAAAGAAAGAAAGAAAGAAAGAAAGAAAGAAAGAAAGAAAGAAAGAAAGAAAGAAAGAAAGAAAGAAAGAAAGAAAGAAAGAAAGAAAGAAAGAAAGAAAGAAAGAAAGAAAGAAAGAAAGAAAGAAAGAAAGAGAGAAAGAAAGAGAGAGAAAGAAAGAGAGAGAGAAAGAAAGAAAGAAAGAAAGAAAGAGAGAGAAAGAAAGAAAGAAAGAAAGAAAGAAAGAAAGAAAGAAAGAAAGAAAGAAAGAAAGAAAGAAAGAAAGAAAGAAAGAAAGAAAGAAAGAAAGAAAGAAAGAAAGAAAGAAAGAAAGAAAGAAAGAAAGAAAGAAAGAAAGAAAGAAAGAGATTAATGAGAACTATAACAGGGGCTAGGGCACTTGCCCTGGCATGTCTGGGTCTATCCCTGGCACCATATATGGGCTTATAAGCTCTGAGCACTGTAGGGTGTGACCCCAAATTTTTCCATAGTAATAAAAAAAAAATAAAGAAGAACAGAAAGTATCAAAATTGTCCTGTTCCTAGGGTCAGATGAGTACAAGGGAAGATGCTGAACTGGTGCCATGGCTCAGCATTCCTCCTGGGCGCCCCACCCCATTATCTTCCTCTCTGAGTTCAAGTTCTTGCTGAGGCTTTCTCTCCCAGTTTCACTTCCAACAAGCCTTTCTTTTGTTGTGTGTGTGTGTGGTTTTTGGGTCACACCCGGCAGTGCTCAGGGGTTATTCCTGGCTCCAGGCTCAGAAATTGCTCCTGGCAGCCATGGGGGACCATATGGGATGCTGGGATTTGAACTGATGACCTTCTGCATGAAAGGCAAACGCCTTACCTCCATGCTATCTCTCCGGCCCCTAACTAGCCTTTCTTCATGTCTCAGATGGCTGTTGCTCCCAGGTCTCTAGCAGATAAGTCTAAAACATAATATTTACACTAAGTTTCTGTTTCCTGGGGAAGAAACTTTCTCCTTCGCTTAGTTGCACTCATTAGTAGAAAAATCTAGAAGATCCCTGATAGGATAACAAGTCATCTACAGAAGGAAAAAGATTCTCTCCCCATCTTCCAAATTGGAACGAAAGATGATGGTTCAGCTTCTTGGGCAGATCTTTCTTGGGGATCCCTCATGGGGGGTCTCAGGAACCCAACTTTAGAAAGCTTGAGAAATTTCAGAACCATTGATGTGTCACCAGATAGAGAGTATGTCAGCCACTTAACTAGACCTGCCAAGTTCCAACTATGGGACACTCAAAATGAGGGAAAGAGAACCAGTCAGTTTGACTATGAGAAAGAGGAATTCAGGGGTTGGGGAGAATTGAGCTAAGCAAAGAGGAAGCTACAGTTTCTTGGAGTCTGTGGGATGGAGAGGAGGCAAGGATCAAGTTGGAGACAGGGCTCTTCCTAATAAGGAGCAGAAAAACGACTGGATAAGGACTCAGTCCTCATGATCAAAGAAATAGTATAGCTGGTTGGGTGCTTGCCTTGCACGTGGCTGACATAGTTTTGATCTCTGGCACTCCATATAATCCCTTGAGCCCTTCCAGGAGTGCCTGCGCACAGAACAGATGTAAGCCCTGAGCATAGCTGGGTATGGCCCCAAAACAAATAAAAAACAGGATTTGAACCTTTTCTCCAAAGGACTAAAGTCAGATACCAAGACGCCAGAGACCCTGAACTAAGCAGGATACCTGTCCACTCTGGACCAGAGGTCTTGGAGGGGCTTTGGAGACCTAGACACCTCTGTACTCTCTGGGGGAAGCCCAGCTGCATTCTCCGGTGAATCCCCAAGATTCAACGAGACTCAGATTTCCAACCACATCCACCACAAGAGGATGTGGTCTCCCACTGTGGTTGCCCAGAGGTCATGGCAGGTGCAAGAGTGGTAGAGCGGCAGCTGTTGACGCTAAAATTAGGGACAGTCCCTTCTTCGCCTCAAGACTTGGGGCTGTACCATGGCAACCACAGCCTTTGGACCCAAGGCAGTGAATGTCATATTTGCACAGAGTTGCTCAGGAGAGAGTAGTTTCAGGAACTCTTACTGTCAGGCAAACTTCCTTCAGTCTTTTTTGTTTTCAGGCCAGACCTGTTAAAGCTTAGGGGATGGATACTCCTGGCTATGGACTGGGAAATTACTCCTGGAAGTGCATAGGGGACCAAATAGGATGCCAGAGATAGAAACCAAGTCGATTGTGTTCAAAGCAAGCACCCCACCCACTGTACTATTATTCTAATTCTTTTCTCAGTCTTTAGGTTCAAGAAACTCATGTGAAAGAGCGGCAGGAGAGAGCCAAGCAGTGCGATAGGGAGAAGGTGAACTAGATCAAGAATTTTCCAGGGGTTATCCCAGCCTTGCATGATGTCTGTTAGGGTAATTCTCTTTACAATTTAGTGTTTTGTCCATATTTGTGCATATTTGTGTGTGTTTCTGTACTTTGAGTGGCCCATACCTTGACCCTAGGTTTAGACTTCAGAAGTTTCCCAACCAGTATTTAAGAGGACAAAGTTCTAGTCAGAAGTTCCCAGAAAGCTGCCCTGATGACTTTGGTCATCATTAAGTCATAATTATCATCAGCATCTTCGGATCTTTCTTCCTCTTCACTATTATCACTAACTAGAACAGTGTTTCCTGAAGTGGGTGTTACTTCCAGTCATATCCTAGTGGGCACTGGAATGGTGGGGTAGGGGGACAGTAGATTCTCATACCATGTTTTCTGTGTTCAGTTAAAGAATGGTTGGAGCCAGAAAGATAATACATCTGGCAAGGCACAGGGTTTAAGGAAAGACTGAGCAGCATGTGCTGCACCTCCCCTTCCCCTTCTTCAGGGCCAGGAAACCAGGGGCGGAGCTAGTTGAGCTGTTTCTCTGAGAGGAGATTGAATCCTAGATTTTAACTACAGCAGGACAACTGACAGATGCCATTGAGAGACATCCCCAGAAGTAATAATTATGGGCCCTGAAGAGGGTAGGTTCTGGGAACTGGAGTCAGAGAAGCTCGTACAGAGGAAAAGACCATGCAGGGCATACATACAGGGCATAAAGGCTGGATGGTGCCAGTAGTAGTGGGCAAGGTCAACAGTGCACCCCCCCCCTTTCTCTCCAGAAAGCCAGAACATACCTGAGCCTAGATGAAGCCCGGGACAGATCAGGTGGGCTGTGAAAGCAGAACCCTGGCCCCAGGAAGCTCTGGTCCTGGGCAGCTGTGCCTGGCTTTTCATGCCTATGGCCCGTGATGTTCCCAAGAAGGAAAATTTAAGTGGAATTTGGAGCAGCAGAATCCCAGAAGAAAGCAGTTTGTCCAGCCTAAGAAGCCTGACTGACAGGTAAGGAGCCCTGATAATCATATGGGGAGGATGGGGAGTTCTCCAAGGCAAGAGCCATGAGGAAGAGAAGTTTGCTTAGGGGCAGATAGTGAGAATAAAGACTGAATCAGAGAGGAGAGTGGGGTTTATTTAAAAATCATGATATTCTGCCCATCATGGATTTATTTGCACTTACAGATCTTTATTTTTTAATTTATTAAGATGTAATTTATCTTAATAATTTATCTTGGTACCCTTTAAATTTGCCCACCAAATTTTTTTCCTTATTCACCTAACCCTGAAATTGTAGGTAGGGCAGAAAGTAGGATGTAGAAGCTAGATGTACTGATGTTATTGGTTTTAAGGAAGATTGTTCTTTACAATGTTTCCATAAGACAGGCCTTGCTGTCACCCCATTTTACAAGCAGGAGTAAAAAGACCATAGAAGTGAGTAGAACTGCCAGGGTCACCCAGCACATGGAATAGCTCCAGGTCAGTTAGAAGTCTCAGGACAGAGCACCCAGAAGTGTGACCTATGGCTTACCATAATCAGCCCAAGAGATGGGCACCCAGAGAGGGGAAGAAGGATTCACCTCATTTCCCCAATGGTTTCCATTCCTGACCAGATCCTAAATGTTTATGGAACTGAGATTAGAAATTAAGGGAAGATGAATATGAAGAATATGTGGGCAAACCTAGTGGCTATTTTAGAAGCAGTAACGGATACAGAGAAGCTAGGATACTGGGATGCCCCAGCCATACAGATGAAGAATAGAATTGTCAGGGAAGCACTCCAAGTGTAGGAAGCAGCTTGTAGTGAGAGGAGAGTGAGGTGCTTGTTCAGCAGGGGAGAAGGGCGCCCTCATGTGCTCATCTTTTATCGTGGAGCCCAAGAGACGATTTTGAAGGATTTAAGCAGGGTACTTACTTCTAAGTCTGATTTGTACCACTGACTTTCGGTGGAAGATATGCTACCTTATACTGTGCCTTGGGGTTAAAGAGAAAGGATGAAATACTAAAAACTTGGAATGTAAATTTAAAGTAATGGTGCCATAGAAGTGACCAGGGAGGATTTGTCACTTTTATGGACTGTCTGCAGAAGTCTAAAACATATGGCCGTTTTTGCAATATGTAGTCATGTATAAAAGAAAGTGCATAGACCTTCTAGGACCCCATAGTGAGGGGGGAAATAATGTAAGATGTAACAAAACTTCACAAATTATGATGATTAACTCAACATTATTAGCAGCGAGGGGGTAAAAAACCTAGAAATCATACAATTAGCTTGCAGAAAGGGTGTAACCATAGTGTATAATATCTATCAAAAGGAATCACACACTTACTGTGAACGATATGTAAGCCACTATGATTAAAATAAAAATTATATTAAAAATAATAATATTCCCTAAAAGAAAAGTTCAGGAAAATATGCCTTTGTTAGTGAATTTTACAACTTCCAAGATGGCCTAATATCTTTCCTCCTCAAAATATTAAAAACATTGGATAATTTACAATAAAAAAATAAAAAAATACCCTACTTCTTGTACCAAAAAAAAAAAAAGGAATCACACACAGAGCTCAAAAATTATGTTTTTGAAGCTGAGTTTTTACAGTTTGTGAGGCTTTTCAAAAGTCTGTGAGAAAATACAGATAAATCTCAATCGTGTGTCTGTGGCCTGTTAAAATTTATGTTTAAGGTAGTTATGAAAATTTTATTGCTAGGAGAATACATTTCACTTCTTTTTGTTTGTTTGCTTTTGGGGTTACATTCAATTGCGTTTAGATCTTCCTCCTGGCTCTATGATCAGGGATTACTCTTTGCAGAGTTCAGGAAACTATACATGTTATCAGGGATTGAATCAGGATCTGCTATGTACAAGATAAACACTTTACTTGCTGTAGTATCGCTGCATAAAAATACATTTCATTTTTACATTGCTAAAATAAATTATAACCAAAGGAAAATATGTACTTACTAAAAAGAACTAATCAGAGAAGTTTATAGAATTGAAATTGTTTCCATTCATCATGCCCACACCTTTTACATTGAACCCACTCCCCAGAGATAAACTACTCTCGGGATTAGTCCACACTCAGACCTTCTCTTGTGTATAAGCACACACAAACACACACATACACACAAACACACTCATACACACACCTAGATGGTATTAGAGTTTCCTTTATCAAAAATTAAATTGTGTTCTACATATTTATCATGCAATTAGTATTTTTAAAAATCATTATGGCATTTCTCAATCACTCCTATAATCTCATAATGGTTTTATAAGGCTTCAAAGTTGAGAGGAGACAATTAATTTGATTATTCTCTTGTTAACGGACCTCTAGGTTGTTTCTATTTAAAAATATAAACTACCAATGATGTGACAATGAAAATTTACGTGTTGTATGTTTGTATAAAGTGTGCTTCTAAATCATCATGGGATGGATGCCTAAAGATGGGATTGCTGGATTAGGAAAAAAATAAGCTTTTGAGATATTCTAGAAAGAGCTCAATTGTCCTACTCCAAATGTTGGGAGGGACTCACATTCCCTACAATGGATGACAATGCACTTTCCTTACCTTACTCATCAATAATATGATATCATTGATAATTATTTTTGCCAAAGCTTATCTAATGAGCCAAAATGATAGCATTTTTGTCTTTCTTTTCATATTTTTCTTCATTGGTCATAATTTTACACAGTAGTATATTTATTTCTGGTTAAGTTAAAATGTAATTATTTTCCCTGCTCTTATTTGTATATTTTTATGTGATATCTTTCATTATAAATCAAATTATTATGTGTCAGATTAGCTAATTTTCTTATAGTTTCTTATAGTTTAATTTGTGACATACATAGGAAAAGGAAACTTTTATTTTAAGGCTTTGTTCTATATATTCTGATGATTGTATTGCCTTGGTGTTTGTTTCTCCTTTGGCATAGATAGTCTACCTATTTTTGCATAGTAAGTATAAAACTGGGGACCAGAGAGATAGTATATTGTAAGGCACTTGTCTTGCATGCAGCCAACATGGGTTCAGACACTGTAGCTAACCTGGACTTGAAAGCCACCTATTGTAAACCCCCCCCCCCCAAATATAACTTTACCTGTGGGAATAGGAGAGAACCTGGGAACATTGGTAAAAGAATGCTGGCACTCTGTGGGTGTGGTGTTAGAACATTGTATGCCTGAAATTCCATTATTAATGGTATCATAAAGTACAGTAACTGAATAAAAGTTAAAGAAAAAGAATATAAAGTGTTTCTTTTCCAATGGGAAATCAATTGTTCCATCTTTATGAAGTACAGTATAATTTTGTCCAAATGCCAAATTATTGTTGTTACATTTTTCTATGGTTTTAGCAATCTATTTTTCATCAGTTCTTTCCAATTTTAATTATTTTAGTTTACAATATGTATTGGTGCCTGATAAAGAGGTTGTCACTATAAATAGATTTCCTAAATATTTCCTAAATATCAGTGTTTATTATTGATCATTACTCTTACTATTGGATTCCAGTATCAAATAAGTGGTTTTGAAAATTTATTGTTTGAACATTTCATGAGATATTTGAGTTATTTGGGAAGAACTGCCATCTTTGCAGTATTCAGCATTTTGAGACCAGAGATAATACATTCCCACTTGTTCTTTTTTCTATATGGCCAGTATAAAAGTGGTTTTATTTTAGATGTCTGCAAATTTTAATTTTATATTTCTTAGAAATTTTAATATGATTTTAATTGATAATTGTTTTAAACATCACTTTTATATTGTACAAATTACTTTACTGCTTGTATATAATGAGAAAAAACTATTGAGGAATGCTGTTCTTTTATTTATTGGCTTTATTTAACTTTCATATTAATTAAACAATATCCCAGAGTATTATCCTGGGTAATTTTCATTTATTTTTGTGAGTAATTGGGCTATAATTGGTATTATTCAAGACTTACTTATGAATCTGTACTCAGGGAATACTGCTGGTAAAAATCTATGGTGCCAGAGATTGAACTGGGGTTGACGGTGTGCAAGGCATGCTATCTACTACGCTCTCACTCTAGCCCTGTTGTGGATATTGTGGATGTTTATAAGATGATTAATTCACTTGAAGATTTAATGTTGTCATTTGTTCTGTGGTGCTTATAACTTTCTTGGCTAAGTTCATAGGCCAAATTTTGTAATATCTGTTAATTAAAAAAGAGAAATGGGTGAGCTGGATTTGACAGAGATTCTGCTTTTAATGTAAAGGTCGCTCTAAGTTTTTGGAGAACATAGGAAGGAAATTGCCTTATTTACTAACCTTAATAAAAGCTGAATATTTTATGTCTAAATAAAAAAACAAGTATAGAATTTATAATACTCTAATATTAAATTTTCTCCACAAATGTTTTTTTTGGGGGGAGGGTTTCTTTTGTTTCTGGGAAACCAGCAGTTCCCAGAACTTACTCTTCACTCTATGCTGAGGAAACACTCCTGTCAGGACTTGGGATACTATATGTAGTCCTGGGATTGAATTTGGGTTGAACAAGTACAAACAAATCTGCCCACTATTGTAGCTCAAGGGCCCCCTTAAGAGTGCACAACTTAAATATATCTCAACAAAACTGTCTAGTGCTGAAGTGAAAACTAAACTTGATCCTTATGCAGTGGATTTTTTCCAATTTTAATAAATTGTATTGGTAATAATATCAGACATGGAAAACCTGAGAATTATTGTCATAGGCATGTGGCTTTGGCATTGCTTTTAATTTTTCTAAGTATTTGAATGACATTTTGTACTATAGAATATTTGTATAAAGCACAGAGGGTGATAAATGAAATCATTTTGGGATGACATATGGCTTTTGGCTTGGAGAGAAATTTCCTGAGTCTAGGAAAATAGTTTAGAAGGAACACTCAAAATCTCTAAAATGAGACCTGAGGTGCTAGGATATTCAGTATCTACAATCACCACTGAGGAATGACTGGTAACTAGGAGAACTTTGGAGAAATAGAAAGTGTACTTTGAATGACTCCAAAGCTTGGAGTCTGACTTGGACTTATATATTTGAAAAATCAACTGACTTCAAAATCAGTTCACTTCAAAAGCAACTTTACTTCAAGCTAATTAGCAGCCTAGATACGGTTCCTCCTACTGCAGCTCATTGCACAAGCTCATGCAGGTCATGCACAACAGACTCCCACTCAGGCTCATCCCACATGGCAGGGTGACCCCAGGTGCTGGCCTTTGAGGTTTTAGTTCGAGCTTCAGTCACTGTGCTATATCTTCGGTCCGGGCCTGAGCTCTCCAACATAGATAAGTGCCTCTTACTACCATTTTCTACCTGTCTTATTTTGTTATTTTAGAAATTTTACTTTTATCTCTCTGGGGGTGAATTTCTCCTTGCTCCCACCTCAGACTTAAGGATTGATCCTTACCTTATTCAATGGAGTTTAGAAGTAGGTTGGCTTCACAATAATTATTAGTAGGACTTATATGGAAGGATCAGCTGCCTGGCAGTGTGATTCCATCAGGTCTTTCTTTACGGTCTGGGCTAACAGTCTGACACAGGAATTGGGTGCCTTCCATTGTTAAGACTGATGTCTGGGGCCCGGAGAGATAGCACAGTGGCGTTTGCCTTGCAAGCAGCCGATCCAGGACCAAAGGTGGTTGGTTCGAATCCCGGTGTCCCATATGGTCCCCCGTGCCTGCCAGGAGCTATTTCTGAGCAGACAGCCAAGAGTAACCCCTGAGCACCGCCGGGTGTGGCCCAAAATCCGAAAAAAAAAAAAAAAAAAAGACATGTCTGAGTGAAGGCTGATTCTATCAGGCTATAGGTCTTGTAGTTACTCCCTAAGTTTCATGGGTCTAAGCTGAGAGTTCAGTGTCCATCTAAGATGTGAGGGACTTACTGGAGCTAGGGTCACACAGAAGGATTGTGATCTAAGCCTCTGATAACAGAAGGCAACTAGACTATGCCTTGTTGAGGTATTAGAAAAAGCTTCCATATTCCTCTAGTCTAATTTTTTTCTGGCCTCTATAATAGTAGAATGAGAACACAGAAATTAGGCACATGGGAAAGACTTGATGAAGTGACCAGAGAAAGGCCTTCTCAGGAGAGTGGTAAAAAAAAATGGGACCTGGGAAAAGTCTTCTCTCTAGAGTCCCATTCTACTCCGGAGACATGAGTTTCATGGATCCAAGAGTCAGTCTCTACCTTTCTAGAAAGGGATGTTAGACTTAAGAGTTTACCCAAAATGGAAAGAACAGGTAACTCAGGAAAAAAATATATAGCTTTCAGATAAAAATAACTGTGTGTCTCCTCTAGGCATATAGCCTAGGCAAGGGATCCTGCAACTATGAGGAGCTATAAGAAGAGGGACTATACAAAGTTGGGAGGAGATTCCAGGGCTTTGGATGGAAGAATCAAACTCTGTCAGAGATCAAACTTGGCAGGGAAAATGTCATTAGCCCCAGAAATGGAAGAGACTCCAGGCTTTGCATTTGACTATGTTGAAAGTCTGAGTAGAAGATACTAATGCACAGAGGATAGACCCTGAGGTTCAAAATAATGAAATGAATTGGAGCATAAAGGTGAGACTAAGGACTTAGATGGTTGGAATCAAAGTCCAAATTCAATTCCGGTGCAAGAAATAGGAGAGAGCATCTTACCCTAGCTGAACATAGAACAATTTAGGACTGAAGAGATGTCATAGTGGGTACGAGGTTTGGTTTGAATACAGCAGACCCAGGTTTGATGCCCATCATACAAAATGGTCCCTGAGCACAGATGGGAGGGATCTCTGAGTGCATAGCCAGGAGTGAGCCCTGAGCATCACTAGGTGTGGACAAAAACTAAACATAAATAAAAATAAGTATAGAAAAACTAAAAGATAGTTTATACAACTCACCTCAGAGAAGTGACTTGAAGAGCTAATGAAAAAGTAGGGTTTATCTGCTCCAGAAAAGGAAAATGCTCAAACAACTAGAAGGGTGGTGGGAAATCCTGAACTCTAGTCTGCATCTCACATTCCTCTTCTGTACACACAGGTGGGCCTAAGTCTGAACCCCAGGTCACTCTATTCCCACTTCTTCTGAAGAGACCAAAAAGAACAAGGCCACACTGGTGTGTCTGGCAAATGACTTCTACCCCAAAGATATTAAAATTACCTGGAAGGCAGACGGCAAAACCATCACTAATGGTGTGGATACCAGCATGTCAACAAAACTGAGCAATGATAAGTATTCGACCAGCAGCTACTTGAGCATGACGCCCCAAGAGTGGCAATCTAAGAGAAGCGTCAGCTGTGAAGTCACACATGATGGCACCACTGTAGTGAAGACAGTGTCTCCTTCATAATGTTCTTAGGTCTTTGGAAAAACTCACCCAAGGACACTTCCCTCACCCTTCCACATACCCCATTTTCCCAGATCTTAACAAAAAACATGGACCTGTAGTGTCAGAGTGGATTGCTTCCCCTTAGAGCTCATTTAGGTCTCTTTTACAGAACGCACCTCTAATTCAGGTGGAATCAGGTATCATGTGATAGTTTATATCATTTATTTATTTTTAGGTTTGTTTTACATTTACACTTTGGTGTGTCTCAAATTAAAAAATATTCTGCTGGGGCCAGAGCACTAGCATAGCAGTAGAGGGTTTGCCTTGCATGTGGCTGACCCAGGACAGACCTGAGTTCAAATCCCAAGGACCCATATGGTCCCCCAATCCAGGAGCGATTTCTGAGCACATAGCCAAAAGTAATTCCTGATCCAAAAAACCAAAACAAAACAAAACAAAAGCCTTAAAAAAAAATAGTTTTCTGAGTGCGAGTAAAAAAAAAAAAAGTTTGCTAGCTAGCACTAATGCTGCCCCAAGATACTTTGTTGTTTGTTTTCTTCTAATATTTTTTTAATAAAAAATTAAAAATAAAACAGGAATAATAATATTTTCTTGCTCCTATCAAACAAACAATTTATCTGGAAATAGTACCAAATATGTTCCAAATAATCAAGTATTTACAATAAATTTCAAATAATCTACTAGAGTCTATTTATAAAAGGTTCCAAGTTAATTAAGTTCCAAATAACCAATTCAATTATGATGCTTACACATCCACAACACCATGGTTCTTCTCTTGTGCAATGTTCTTATGAAGCAAATCCAGTGTTTGATATTTTCATGACCAGATATTTTTTTTGTCTCCCAGTTCACAATACAGATCAGGCAAAGGGCCTGGGTTAAGGTGTATATGGGGTGCATTTACTGTACCTCCTCTTTCTATACAGTCAGTGTAAAGAACACAGCCTGTGGTAAGAATTGGGAGGCCTTATCTTTTCTTTTATATATATATATAAAACATATAAAAAATATATATATATATAAAATCCTTCACCAGTGCAACATTCCCATGACCAATATCCCAAGTGTCCTTCCTCCCCACCCCACACAGGCCTGTACTCTAGACAGGCTTTCTACATTTTAATGAGAAAAAAATGATCTAAAAATAGCTTATTATCAAACTTACACAGAAGTTATAAATAATTCATAAGTATCAGAGACATAATTTCATCAACTGCCTCATAATAGCTGTACTTACTGGATTCTATATTTGGTGCTATAGTAATTTTGAGGTTTTCCATTTTAATAATTTTAGGATTGGTTGCAGTTTGGAACTGAGATGACAAAAGTATTGCCAAGGTTTCATGTCTATAAGTATATCTCTTTTTTATTTTTATATAATTTATTTCAGCACTGTAGTTACAGAAATGTTCATAGTTGGATTTCAGTCATAGAAGAATGTACACCGCCCTTCACCACCGCAGCTTTACCACCACTTTTGTTCCCCCACCCCACTCTCTGCCTGTTTGACAGGCATTCTACTTCTCCCAGTCACTATCATTGTATTGCCACTCTTTGTGGCAAGCGTCATATCATGGGCTGATCCTTCCAGCCCTCATCTCATTTGTCTTTGGATATTATTACCATACTATCTTTTATTTTATTTATATTCCACAAATGAATGGCACTATTCTATTTCCATCCCTCCCCCTCTGACTCAATTCACTCAGCATAATAATCACCATGTCCAACTATGTATAGGCAAATGTCATGACTTCATTTTTTTTAGTGGCTTCATAGTATTGCATTGTGTAGATGTACCACAGTTTCTTTAGCCACTCATGTGTTGTCAGGTACCTGGGTCGTTTCCAGGTTCTGGCTATTGGAAATAGTGTTGTGATGACCATAATATAAATTTTTCTCAAATGGTTCTAGCTCTGCCTTACTTGGAGGCAGTACAGAATAGAGTTGCTGGTCCCAGGATTGTCCCTAGGTCTGGATGTGACCTTTCAGGTTGTGAGTGCTTCTCTCTGTTTCCTGTTCCTGCTTCATGGTTATAGCATCAAAGTTCAATAAGTTGCATATTGAACTCTAGCAGTCATAATTATTTTTAACCAAGGACAAATGTAGGTTGACCATCTTTAAGTCAATTAAGTGGCATTGAGTGCTTTGATGTGTAATAAATTCTTCCATTAGGTGTGAAGAATGCATTTGAGAATATTTTAGCTTTTTCTACATTTTTTTGGTTTGGAAGCCACACTTGGAAATGCTCAGGGGTTACTCTTGGCTCTGTGCTTAGGAATTACTAGTAGCTGTGCTCAGGGGTCTATAGGAGAATGGAATCAAATCTGAGTTGAATGTGTACAAGGTAAACTCCCTACCTGCTGTACTATCTTTCTGGCCCCCTTTTCTCCATTTTTTTGAAATTATTATTATAATACTCTTAGTGATACCTTTATGCATACATCATTTCAACCCCACACTCACCACCAGAGTAACCCCTTCCCTTTACTAATGTCCCAAGGGAAATACAGTGCCCCTCTTTTTCCTCCTTTCCTTTTTTCTTCTTTCTCCCTTTCTTCCTCCCTCCCTTATGTCCTACTTTCCCTACTTTATACTTTCTTTTCCCTCCTTCCCTTTCTTCCTTCTTTCCTCCCTCTCTTCTGTTCTTCTTCTCTTCCTTAATCCCTCATTCCCCCTTTGCCTCCATCCTTTCTTCCTTTCTAATTTGCTTCCTCCCTTTCTTCCCTTCCTTCTTCCATTTTCCTCTTTCTCTCTTCTTACCTTTCATACTTCTTCCTCCCTCTCTACTTTATCTCTCCCTTTTCTTCATCCCTTCTTTTCTTTCTCCCTCTCTGCCTCCCTCCATTACATCCTTCATTCTTACTTTCCTCCCTTCCTCACTTCTGCACTCCCCTCTCCTCTTCCTCCCCTCTTTTTTCCTTCCTCTCTACTGCACTCCCTTTTTCTCTTCCTCCCCTTTCTTCCCTCCCTTCTTTTCTCCTCCCCTCCTTTTCTTTCTTTTGATTTTTCTTCCTCCCTCCTGTCCCTCTCTTTCCTCTCTTCCTTGTTCCCTTCCTTCCTTTATCTTTCTCTTCCTCCCTGCCTATCTTCCTTGTTTTTCCTTTCTTTATTCCTCTCTTCCCTCCTTTCTTTATGCCTCTCTTCCTCCCTTCCTCCATTTCTTTCTTCTTTCCACCCTTCCTCTCTGACTTTCTTTTTTCTTCCTTCATTTATCACTCTCTTCTTCCCTTCCTTTCTTCCTTTCCTACTTCCCTTTTCTTTCTTACTTTCTTTTCTCCTTCCCTTTTCTTCCTTCCTCATTCTTTCTTTCTTTTTTTCTTTCCTTATTTTTGGTTTTTGGGCCATACTCAGTGACATTCAGGGGTTACTCCTGACTATGTGCTCAGAAATCGCTCCTGGCTTAGGGGACCATATGGGATGCCAGAGATCAAACCGAGGTCATTCCTGGGTCAGCCATGTGCAAGGCAAATGCCCTACTGCTGAGCTTTCATCTGGCCCTTCTTTCTTTCTCTCTCTCTTTCTTTCTTTCTTTTCTTTTCTTTCTTTCTTTCTTTCTTTCTTTCTTTCTCTCTCTCTCTTTCTTTCTTTCTTTCTTTCTTTCTTTCTTTTTTTTTTTTTTTTTTTTTTTTGGTTTTTGGGCCACACCCTGTGACGCTCAGGGGTTACTCCTGGCTATGCGCTCAGAAGTTGCTCCTGGCTTCTTGGGGGACCATATGGGACGCCGGGGGGATCGAACCGCGGTCCGTCCTAGGCTAGCGCAGGCAAGGCAGGCACCTTACCTCCAGCGCCACCGCCCGGCCCCTTTCTTTCTTTCTTTCTTTCTTTCTTTCTTTCTTTCTTTCTTTCTTTCTTTCTTTCTTTCTTTCTTTCTTTCTTTCTTTCTTTCTTTCTTTCTTTCTTTCTTTCTTTCTTTCTTTCTTCTTTCTTTTTCTTTCTTTCCTTTTTTTCTTTCTTCCTTCCTTTCTTCCTCTATCATTTTTTCTTTTATTTTCTGCCTTCCTTCCTTCCTTCCTTCCTACTTTCCCTCCTTCCTTCCTTCTTTTTTTTCTTTATTTTAAACCCTGAGCAGTGTTCGGTGTTTACTCCTGGCTCTGCACTCAGATATCACTCTGGACTGTATTACGGGGACACTATGGTGTTCTGGAAATTGAGCCCAAGTCACCATGTACAAGGCAAATGCCCTATCTGCTACTGTTTCTCTACACCCTTTTTCTTTCTTTTTTAATGTCTATATCTATCTTTCCTTTATATGAATATAATGTAGTTTGTTTTTTTTTTGTGGTTTTTGGGTCACACCCGGCAGTGCTCAGGGGTTACTCCTGGCTCCATGCTCAGAAATTGCTCCTGGCAGGCACAGGGGACCATATGGGACGCCGGGATTCGAACCGATGACCTTCTGCATGAAAGGCAAACACCTTACCTCCATGCTATCTCTCCGGCCCCTATAATGTAGTTTTAATTCAGAAAATTTTAATTAATTTTGTTTAATTTCTGAGTTGAGTTTTCCCCATTTCTGACTTTTATTTTTATTTTCTTTCTTTAAAAATTCTATTGTAGAGCTATTGTGATTTATAATACTGTTAATAGGAATTTATGTATAAACTATTTCAACACCATACCCACTATCAGTGTCTGCTTTCTTGCACCATTGTCTCTGGGTTTCCCTTTACCTGAAACCATCTCTGTTCCTGAGATACAACACCCACCACTCTTACTTTCTTTCTCCCCACCATGGTAAGCTTAATTCTTGGGTCTAACCATTTGTTATTATTTTTCTATTCATGTTTATATGCCATGTACAAGAAAGATCATTCTGTATCTATTCATCTCCTTCTGGCTGACTTTGCTCAGCATGGTACCCTCTAGTTCCATCCATGGAGCAACAATTTGCATGATTCATATTTTCTGATAGTTAAGTAGTATTCCATTGTGTATATATATCGTAGTTCATTTTAATTAAATTTATTTGAGGTACATAATTTATGGTACATGTTATGAATAGTAGTTATGGGAATAAAATATGGATGTGGAACTGGAAAATAAAGCAAGTAATGTGTCTTATTGTCAATGTACATGCAGAGAAGAATTTGATATTTTAATTTTGATATAAAGAATTTGATATTTTAAGTTTGTCTTACCTTCCCAGGACTGATCCTCATTTTCAATGCAACCTCTCAGCCTGTGTTATCTACTCTCTATTGTTTTATGTTCTTGATTCATAGTTATGGCATTGGAGTTCAATGCTCTACAAGTTGGAAAAATTGACTTCCAGAGATAGTGACAGTTTATGTCAGCTACAGAAATGTATTGTGGCTAACTGAAACAATAGGATGATATATATATATATATATATATATATATATATATATATATATATATATATATATATATATATCAATGTATATAAAAATGATGGGTGTGGATCCTTTATTGAGGCTAGCTCTAGCCAGCATGGGGTCTGGGGAGACCCCAGTTCGAAGTCCCTAGCTTGGGGGTGCTGGGAGCCTTGGTAGACCCTCAGTCATCCCCTCTCCTGTCCCCCCAGCCTCCTGGGACCCAGCCCAGGCAGCCAAAAAAGGTGGGTGCCGGGTGGTCTTTCCTGGAGGGGATCCCAAGCTTTCCCCGCCCTTCCCCCAGTGAAAGGGGGAGGGCACAGGGAGGAGGGTGAGTAGATCCTGGCTTCTGGTTCTTTACCAAATCCTTTCTTGATCTGGAGGCTAGCTCTAGTCAGCATGGGGTCTGGGGAGACCCCAGTTCGAAGGCCTTGTCCCTAGCTTGGGGGTGATGGGAGCCTTGGTAGGCCCCAGCTGTCCCCTCTCCTGCCCCCTGGCCTCCAGGCCTTCCCTGGGACCCAGCCCAGGCGGCCAGAAAAGGTGGGTCCATATTGGAGTGTGCTGAGAGCTGCTCATTTTTATTAAGGCAGTCTCTGGCAATTTCTTACCAGTCTACATGTTCTAAACCTCGAGGGGGCAATAGCCCCCACACGCACAGTAAATATTAATAGTATATTCTATCCTTCAGTTATGTTTTGTGTATGTAGAATGTCCATCTTGTATTCTGCCTTCTATACACCCCTGTAAAGCTCATTTTCACTCCTTAACTCTATCACCCCAAAGCATCAGTACCCCCCCATTTACCCTTTTTAACTTCAGTACTTCACAGTCCCAACCACACACCAAAGTGGTGCACTGTATTTAATAACCCCCGACTATTTCAAAAGACATAAAATGGACACATATGGCTTTTGAATATTTTATGTCTATTTTCTTTGACAGCTATAACTGTTACTAAATATTCTCTTATACAGTGAAGATTTTCCCCTCTTTTTATCTTTTCTTCTCTCTGTGAGCTATTCAATAAGAAATTTTTGGTGAAAGACTCCCTCAAATTAATGCTTATGTTTAACCATGTCATGGGAATTTTTGGACTTGTTCTTGCAGTCCCCATATGGACCTATAACGCTATGTGGCATTGTTCCTTGTTTGCATAGGCACATTAAAATGGGAAAATACTATACATACAAATAAGTTCCTATCTAATAAAGGTAGGAACACAGAAATCTTGTAGAGTAATGGGTCCTTACACCCTGAATATTGACATAATGACCTGGCACAGGCCTCAGAAGAATTGGCATTCTCCATTCACCCCTGAACCAGGGAAGCTAACTAAGAAACATCCAAGGTCATTTATAACATCATCTGGAAGCAATCCTCTACCAGGGAATACCCTACCACTGCTCTGACATTGACCTGCTCAAAAGAGACTTCCCTCAACACTAAGAAGACTTGACAACAATGACCTGCTTACAGGACAGGGCTCTCGGCATTGCCCTTTTATTGTGAGGTGAAACTAGAGGATGCTCTACACCATCCTGACTTCAATTTAGGATATGCAGATTCCAGGATCTTTAATACAGAAACATGATACCAACAACAGAGACTGTAAAAAATAAAAGTGTATTGGCACTACAGAAAATGACTTGGATTAAACAAACTAGTTTGCCTGGAGCCTAGAATTGGTCTTCTGCCAGGAAACTTCAGGGGTAGGGTCTCCTTGTATTTAGGCCAAGGCTTTTCCTTTCCGTGTCCCTCATATTTTGGTGGGCCTATGCAAATAGTAGCTGCAACTCTAACATCGTTTATATGGTGCTCCTTTGACTCTAATCCTTAAAAAAAAACACTTAAACTTTTGTGATTAACTTAAACTAATATGCATGGGCAAGGAAATGTAAGAAAATACTAAACCTTCAATGTTTAAGGAGTTACATAAGTTTTATGGCCTTAGATTGCATTGTGTACTTTAATTCATGAAAGTGAATATTGTATACTCTCAATGATGGGACCACTTAGGTCTCTTTATCTAATTAGCTTCTTAGCAACATCCTAGAGAGGACCAGGGAACATCACACCCTTTGTTATTTTGCCCAACATAACTTCAAATTTATTTTTGTTTGTTTTTTTTTCTCTTGAGGACAATCTAGAGTTGCTCTGTGATTATTCCTGTCTCTGCACTCAACATCCACTACTGGCTGGCACAAGAAACATATGGGGTTCTGGGGATTAAGCCCAACTGTCTGTACTGTTGCTGTAGCATTTTCACATTGACTTTTGTACAGTGTTATTATGGAGGTCTTTGAAGACACAATTTTTTTTGTTTTTGTTTTTGTTTTTGGGCCACACCCGGTAACGCTCAGGGGTTACTCCTGGCTATGCGCTCAGAAGTTGCTCCTGGCTTGGGGGACCATATGGGACACCGGGGGATCGAACCTCGGTCCGTCCAAGGCTAGCGCAGGCAAGGCAGGCACCTTACCTTTAGAGCCACCGCCCGGCCCCTGAAGACACAATTTTTAAAGCATAATATAATAGAAATGACACCCAAGATCATATTATAAGGCCATCTTCCTCATATAAAAATTCACAGTTGATGTTCACAAGCCACAACACTTAGAGGTGAAAGTATTTCTCATGGCTACTGGAGCTACTATGCTGAGTCCTGAGACACTTGGAAATCTCTGCAGAAAGGAGAGCAGGGAAAACAGTAGGTGAGGGAGGTCAGGTAAAGGGTCCTTGGATAACAGATATTTGAAAACTAAACTTGTCTTCTACACTTTCTATAGTGAAATGCATATGGCACAACACAATTAATAGTTATATGGGCATTAAGCCAGAGGGAACGCCAACTAGATAATAGAGGAGATGAACCCAAAGACAGATCTACCCAATGTTTAATTATGTGAGATTATTTCCATTCAGAGCATCCAGAAGAAACAGAAATACATAAAACTGACTCCTTAGTGCAATGAAGGTTAGATGAGAAGAATGTCAGGGAGCTCACACCACCCCACTGGATAGAGTATTCGAATGTGCAGAAAAAGACATCAGTTGACACTCTTGGGTTTTTAGAGAAGCTAACAAGGTAGACTTCTTCACATAAGCACTTCTTTCTAGGATCTATTCTGGATACTTGATTCAGTTATCTCAGTCAGTTCCAAATTAAGCTGCCTTTGCTACTTCTTCTGCATGAAGATAATCCTCTAACACCCAATTTTTCTAAAGTGTATCTCTGGTGGCCAAAGGGCTAGTATAGAAAGTAGAGCTCTTATATGGGAAGCAAATGGTGTGGGTTTGAACCACTGTATCCCATGTATCCCATAGGATGCCACAGGCCATGCCAAGTGTTATCTTTGAGATCAGAGCCTTGTATATCAACTGATGTGTTTCATAATGAAAAAAATTGGTGTAATATTATAAAGCCAACAAGCAATCATCAAAAATTTAAATATAACTTGATAGTTTGGGGGCTACATCTGTAGTACAGTGAGTAAGTATTTGCCTTGCATGCTGCCAACCCATATCTCATAAGGTACTGACTTCTGAGAGCAGAAACATTGTTGGCCCAACATTGTTGGCCCAACCTCCTTCCCAATAAAGATTATATAATAAATGTCTTAAATATTGTCATATGCACATGACATTATTATATTCTACATTTTGTGCTGTGTGTATGGAATTCCATTTTAATAAACTGAGTTATGTATGGTTTAGGATTTTGACAGAAGATGTATTAAGAGACTTTGAGTTTGTGAGTACACCCAAATGGCTCTAGTTCAACCTTAATTGCAAGCAGCTAGAGGAGTGGGGATGCTAACCCTAAAGGACTGTTTTCAGTCTGGATGCAGCCTTTCATGCTGTGACTATATACTTCTCAGTCTCACATTCCTGCATCATGGCGATGGCATCCAAATCCTATGAGAAATACATAGCTGTTTGAAAAACTAACTTCCAGGGAAATTGTTTTCTTTTTTTGGTTTTTGGTTTTGGACCACACTTGGTGATGCTTAGGGGTTACTCCTGGATCTGTGCTTAGAAATTGCTCCTGGCTTGGGGGACCATATGGGATGCCGGGGGATCAAACTGCAGTTGGGTCGTCCTAGGTCAGCCTCGTGCAAGGAAAATGTCCTACCATTGTGCCACCATTCCAGCCCCAAAGTTGGTTACTTTTTGTAATGGATACAAGTATGATTACACACTTTGAATAGCATTTACTGCTTTAAGGTTCAATGATTCTTTACAATTGCTGAAAAGGAATATGTTATGGAAATATGTTGGGCTTGTTTTACTTCCCTCAACTGGTTTTCAGAACATGTATAAGGGGCATTTCTTGCTCTTAGTTAATACCACAAAATGTCTTTTATGTGGTAAGCAAAATGAAATGTAGACGTTTCCTTTACTCACAATGACACTATGTGATCTGATTCCAGTCATAGTGAATAATTATGGTTTATAGCATGTAGAGTCTACATTGTAGACACTGTGTTACATTCATGTGTTACATGATTCTACTGTGGTTTATCTATGGCAAATGATGACAGTGTGACTAAAAATGATGAACTTTGCTTTGTAAAGGGAGCTTCCTCAGGTAGCTACAGGAGGACCTTATATCACTCTTAGTGTTTCTTCAGCTTCTGTTAGCTGGGTATCCAACCATCTCTACCTTTTGTGTGCATTTCTTCCTCACACCAGATTGGTACAGTTATTGGGTGATGTGATTTATGTCCATGGTTTTGTTGTCCATGTGATTTATGTTAAAAGACCCTGAGGCCTACCATTTGAATGAAGCACAGTAACAATCAGTAACAAAACAACTCAATTGACACTATGAGTTATCAGAGAGAACATAAGAGTGGAGCCTCAGATTATCCTGCTGGGTATGACTGGCATTTGCTTTAGGAAATGAGATCACGACTCACTAACCAAAACTGCTGCAGTCCATACTTTCCCTGGAAAGTGCAAGTTTGATATCTTTAAATCTGTTCTTTTATTGAGAATTTTTTAAAATAATTATGAATTGGAATAAATCACCTATCTCAGAGAATTATTCACAATGATTGGGTGGAACAGAGGACAACCACTATCTTACACCATGATTACTCCAAAATATCTAGGTTTTATCACCTTAAAATGACATTGTACACATTTTTTGTACATTTCCTACATGGTGATAAAAATACACTCTATTAAATATACTCTCTCAAGATTACTAGGAGGAGGGAAATCCAGACTGATACACCAGCTACCTTAAAACCCTTGGGAAAATAGAGGTAGAATTACAGCTCACAAGCATATAGTCGCACATCTAAGAGAGGGGAAGGCTATAAGATATGTGGCAATAAGCTTAGAGCAATATGCCCTGTGCTAACTTCTTCCATCACAGCTGCTAGGGGATGGGACAGGTCATCCCAGAAAGGGTTTTTGTACACTGCTTTTTCATTGTGTATTATTTTCGGCAGTGGAACCAAGCTGACTGTGGTTGGTGAGTTTTATCTTTCCTCCAATTTCTTGACCTTTTCAAGTTTTGTACAATTTTTTTTCTGTTTATTTCATCGCTAGCCTCTGTGCCACTCTTGTTGTATTTCTTGTCTATGTGGTCAGAGTTTGAAAGCAGGATTGCAGATCTGGTCTATTGCCTGAACTGTGCACTTTCCTTCCATTGAGTGCTCTTAGGTTCTTGGAGTAAATAACCAAGTGAGCCTTCTTCACACTAGCATTTTTGCTAGGATATCTTATGGATCCTGATATGCCTGGCTAAGTCAGTTCAGAATTAGGGTGTCTTGCTTACTCTGTTGTTACCTCTCTATGACGGCACTCATTTATCACACAGTATTTCTAAAGTGCCTCTCTGGAGGCCAAAGAACTAGTATAGCTCACAATGACACACAATAATGATCTGATTCCAATCATGGTGAAGAGTTAATGGCTTATAGCATACTGACCCTGTGTTTGAGCTTACATAAATCTGCTGTGGCTTATCTCCAGCAATGATGGCTGTGTGTCTTTAAATGCTGAATGTGCTTTCCAATAGGAAATCCTCCAAGTGTTCTTGGAGTCTCTTTCATCACTCTTTGTGCTTCTTGGTCTCCTGCTTGCTGGGTATCAACCAGTTCTCCCTTACATGTGTATTTTCTTCCTCAAATCTGATTGTTATCTGTTATTATTAATTATTGGGAGCTGTGGTTTATGTCTATGGGTTAGTTGTCCATAAAATTTATGTTATAAGGCCCTTGTGGTCTATTCATTGAAAGAGGCACAGCAAGAATCAGACATTTGACTCTATGAGGTATCAGAAAGGACATCAGAGAGGCTAATCAGGTTATACTGCTGAGCATGAGTGGCATTTGTTTTAGGAAATGAGATCATGCCTCACTAACTAACACTGCTAACGTACAGATTTTTCCTGGAGAGATGCAACTGTGATCTCCTTCAATCAGTCACTTTAGGGAGAAATTTTCTAAAAACAATGTGAATTAGAGTAAATCATCTCTCCCAGAGAATCATTCATGATGGTTGTGAAAAGTAGAGGAAACCCACTAATTACTTTGTGATTCCACAAAATATCTAGGTTTTATCTACAAAAACTAACAATATGCCCCCCTTTATTTTGGAAATGTCATACACGGTGATAAAAAAAAAAAGAAACTCCATTAGATACATTCTCTCAGAGACGCTAGGAAAAGGGAAATTCAGACTGATACACCAGCTACCTAAAGACTCTTGGAGTAATAGGGATTGGAATTGCAGCTCAAAGTACGCTTGTCCTGCATGTAATAGAAATGAAACCATCAGAGTTTGAACCCAAGCTTTAACAAAAAGCCTTGTGCCTAACTTCCTCCATCACAGCTGCATGTTGGGGACTAGGGGGTGGGGCATGTCATCCCAGAAAGGGTTTTTGTACAAGGCTTTGTCAATGTGTGTTGTGTTCGGCGGTGGAACCAAGGTGACGGTGCTTGGTGAGTTTCAACTTTCGTTTAATTTCCTGAGCTTTTTAAGTTTTGTGCAATTTTTTTCTGTTTATTTTATAATGCTAGCCCTGTGCCTCCACTTGCTGTGTTACTTCTCTATGTGGACAATTTGAAAGCAGGATTGTAGCTCTGATCAATTGCATGAACAGTTCACTTTCCAGTTTGTTTCTATCACCAGTCATTCTTCTGAGGAAGGGGAATGACAGGAAGAAATAAGATTCCTTTCTTAGATATATCTTGGCAACAGGATTTTCTGATATGACTTCTTTTTATCTGGGCTTGTAGTACACAGCTTGATCTCTCTAGGATATAGGCAATTGTTTTGGGGAATTGTTTCAAGAGTATCAGGGACCAAAGAACATACAGGATGTGACCACACAGAGGCTTTAGAAGGCTCAGACCACCCAGGGCACAGAGTAATGAGAGGATACAGATTCAAGAGCTGCATCCCTTGAATGCATGGAGGTTACAGATTTGGGAGTAATTCAAGGGTAGATCAACTCCCACCTCCCTGACTCATGGGACTATCTTGAAAACCTTGAGATTTGGAAGAAAACATAAAACCCTGCAATAGGAAGGAAGGGGAAAGACGAGGCACTAAATCTCAGAAAATCGGGCAGAGGACTTTGAAATGATAGACTATATGCTTTGTTACATACAGAAAAGCAGATACCACAGAATAAAATTTTTAAGGTTTCTGCCCAGAGAGACTCAAAGTAGACTCTAGGGAAGGAGTCCCCAGAGACAACACAATTAATCACATTGTTGATTCTGAGGACATTGAACTCCCAACTCACCAACATTCCACCACCCATAAAAGTGATCAAGTCAATAATCTCAGCCAATTGTATGACAAACAGAATCCACAGGGTTTTGATAAAGCAGTGGAAGGTGCTCAGTAAGAGAATTTTCCAGGAATAATTAGAGCTATTTGCAGAGCACACTGCAAATGGACCTGGTAGGTATCTACAAGCTCACAATATTTGATGGTCCAGGCTGATTCCTTGGTGTGGAGACCCCACACACAACCATTAGTGTCTTGGGGTCCCTGTAGACTCTGAAACTCTGTTTTCTGCTCCACCCCCTACTCTTGCAGGTCAGCCCAAATCTACACCCACAGTCACTCTGTTCTCACCCTCCCCTGAGGAGCTCAGCACTAACAAGGCCACACTGGTGTGTATGATAAATGGCTTCTACCCCAGCGATATCGCAGTGACCTGGATGGGAGATGGCAAACCCTTCACAAAAGGAGTCGATACCACCAAGCCAATGAAACAGAGCAACAACAAATATGCAGCCAGCAGCTACCTAAGCTTGACACGCCAGGAGTGGGAATCTAACAATGTGTACATCTGCAAAGTCACACATGATGGCAACAATATAGAGAAGACAGTGTCTCGTGCATAATGTTCTTAGGTCTTTGGAAAAAACTCACCCAAAGACACTTTCCTCACCCTTCCATATACTCCATTTTCCCAGATCTTGGGAAATACCTACCCGGGTCAGCTCAAACTAGGTTGGTCCCTTTCCTTGTAACTACTGCCCCACAATAAATATATGATCATTATCATCTGATGTCTTATGCGCGTTCTGTCTCTGTGGTGTCTTTGGACATAGAATTCATTGCTAAAGAGTCAGTGAGGTTCCAGCAAAGGATTTTATCCTCATTCTCCCATTTAATTAGTCACTTCAGGTGACAGATTCGTTCTGATTTCATTCTTATTAGGAACTAGAAACACATCTTGTTCTGAAGATCAATTAACTGTGCTAGAGATTCAGACCTTCTTTGATGGGAGATTTACATGAGAGACACAGGGTGTTAGATGAGAGTCAGGGATATATGAATAGATATGAATAGAACCAGAATAGCATTAAAAAGGGATATTTCACAAATTAAAACCATGTACATTACAAAAGTAAAATTCAGAAACTTTCTGTGGGAGAGACTCATTCTAATATAGATTAGAAAATGTCCAAACGCCTTGACTTCCCAACAACTCAAAGAGCACTGGGATACTCTCTGACACACAGGCCTCCAATTACTGCAGTTAACAATGTGAGGTGACACTGAGCTAAAAAGAAACTGAATGTATATTCCCTTGGACAAAAAGTCAATTTCATGCATCCTAGTACAGATCAGAGATATCAATCATGAATATGTTGATAATTGAATTAGATAACAGAAAAAAAGTATGGTTGGCTTATGTATTGAGCTGATATCTATCCATCTGAGAGATGACCTGGAGGAACTGGCTTATTGGAAGTGGCTACTGAGTTAAGCAGAGAATGCGCATGCAGTGATGTCTCAGGCAAGATTTGTAAATGCTAATTAAATAGTATAGGGATGGAAGACAATCCAGGAGAGAATGAAGTGTGGGTTATCAATAGGTTATGCCAAATGTAAGCTTCTGTGGAGAGTGGATGACCTAACTCCTCAGTAGTGACTCCTCACCTCCTTTACCTGCACATACTGGTGTTAGACATTAAATCACCCAAATGATTCTGAGTGCAAACCTGGTTAGTTTTTCACATATACCAGTCCAGGCACTTCTCATTCTGATGGCAACATCATTGTGCCTGCAGACTATTTGGGTACCAAAGCTGTTAAGTGGCAGCATAGACATGAACAGATTTTGCAAAAAAAACATGACTCAATGGTGCCACAGTAGATTGCTTCCCTTTAGACCTTATTCAGGCCTCTTTAAAAAAAACTCACCTCTGATCCAGATGGAAATAGATGTCAAGTGAGTGTTAATTCATTTATTTATTTTGGGGTTTGGCTAGTTGCAATTGGGTGTCTCTTGGTTTACTCCAGCCTCTATACTCAGGAAATACTCTGAGTGTTGCTCTGAGGATACTAAGATGGGCAAAGGACCTTACCTGGGTTAGCCACTCACAAGAAGTGCCCTCTCCCCTATAGGCTAGACATTGTGTGTTTGTTTTTGTGTGTATTAAATATCACTTGTGTTTCATTTCCTCTCTGTCTCTCCATCCATGAAGGTGAATGTTGTATATGTTCTGTGATGGGACCACTCAGGTCTCCTCATTTTACTAGCTTATTAGCAACCTTCTAGAGAGGGCCAAGGACCACCCTACCCTTTCCTAAATTGCCCAACATAAAGTCATGTTTACTTTTGTTTAGTTTTGCTTTTTGGAACACATCTGGTGGTGTTCAAGGCTCACTCTTGTCTGTCTCTGCACTCAGCTTTCACTACTGACTAGTGTTTAATTAAATGAGGTTTTTTTCCCCATTCCAAGCCTCCAATAGAAACAAGAATAGGTAATACAGACACCTTAGTGCAATAATGTTAGAGCCCTAGCACAAAATATTCAGATGAGAATATTCAGATTAGAATCTGAAACAGGAACAATGTTGGGGAGTTCACGCCTTCCACCCTGGGAGAGTACCCCACGGAATGTGCAGGAGGATGCCATAGCAGAGTATTCTAAAGTTCTTGAAGAGTCAAGAAGGGAGCCTTCTTTATACAACCATCTTTCTAGGATCTATTCTGGATCCTTGAAACAGCTGGCTAAGTCAGTTCAGAATCAGAGTGACTTGCTTGCTCTTTTGCTACTTCTTCTTCATGAACACATCACCCAATATGCCTAGAGTACATATGGATGACAGCAGGGCTGAGTAGCAATAGGGCTCTTATCTTGGAAGCAATTAAACTGGGTTCGACCCCTGTACACTGTATGGTGCCATAAGCAGTGCGAAGACTTACCTTTGAAAGCAGAGGCAGTTTACCACCTGAAGTGTCTCAGCAACAAAATAAAATAATTCGTCCCATAGTATAAAACTAACAATCAAAAATTCTTCAATATAAAATGGTAATTCTGGGGCTGCCGCTGTATCACAGTGGGTAAGGTATTTGCTTTTTAAGTGACCAACTAACTTTGATCCCCAGCATCTCATGTGGTCCCCCAAACGAGGGGTAACTTCTAGGAGCAGAACCAGCAGCAACCACACAGAAACCATGGTGTAGCCCAAATTTTACCCAAAAATTTCTTATAATACATTTCTTAAAAATTGGCATATGCAGGGACCAGAGAGATAGCATGGAGGTAGGGCCTTGCCTAGAGAAGGACAGTGGATCAAATTCCAGCATCCCAGATGGTCCCCCAAGCCTGCCAGGAGCGATTTCTGAGCACAGAGTTAGGAGTAACCCCTGAGCGCTGTCAGCTGTGACCACTCCCCCCAAAATGGCATATGCACATGATGTTATAATGCTCTACATTTTGTCCTCTTAAAATGGTTTCCATTTTAATGAACTAATGGCTGATTATGGTTTAAGATTGTGATAGCAGATATATTGAGAGTCTTTGAGTTTGTAAGTACTCTGAAATAGCTCTAGCTCAGCCTTACTTGGAAGCAGCTAGATGAGTAGGGTTGCTGGTCCCTAAAGGACTATTCTGCAGTCTGGGTGCAGCCTTCCAGGCACTGTGTATATACTTCTCTCTCTCACCTTTCTACATGATGGTGATGGCATCAAAATTTATGAGCTATAGGTAGGATTTTGGAAAAATTGATTTCCAGGGAAGTTGGTTACTTTTTGTAATGGACCCATGTATAGTTACAATCTTTGAATGGCATTGACTGTTTTAAAATTTAATGAATTTTTCCATTTGCTTAAAGGAGTATGTGATTAAAATATGATGGGCATTTTTTATGTTTTTTATGCCACACTCATGGGCAGTGCTCAGAGATAACTCCAGGCTCTACACTCTGAAATTGTTCCTGGAAGTTTCAGGGACCATTTGGGATGCCAGGGATCGATCCCAGGTCAGTCTCATGCAAGAAAAATGTCCTACCACTGTGCTATATTTTCAGCCCTGTTGGGCCTTTCTTACCTTAAGTGGTTTGCAGCTAGTGTGTTTTGCTCTTTGTTAATAATGCAAAGTATCTCATATGTGGTAACCAAAATAAATGTAGCATTTCCTCTGCTCACAATTACACACAATAATTATTTCATTCCTAGCTTGTTGAAGAGTTAGTGGTTGATAGCATGCTGACCCTGTGGGTAAGCACTCCAGCAGATGATGGCAGTGTGACTGAAAATGATGAATGTGCTTTCTTCCAGTGGGATCTTCTCCAGGTGGCTCCTGGGGACTCTTATATCACTCTTGGGTTTCATAGGCTCCTGTTAGCTGGTTATCACCCATTCTCACTTAGGTGTGCATTTATTTTTCTACATTGAATTGACACAATATATTGAATAAATATAGGCTCCTGTGTTCTACCCTTGAATGAAGCATGGCAATAGTCAGATACTTGACACTATCAGCTACCAGAGAAGATATCAAGAGGCTCCTAAAATTATCTTGCTGGTTATGATGACTTAGGAATGATGCTTTAGGATGATGATGCTTTAGGAAATGAAATTATGCCTCACTAACCAACATTGCTCACACACAAATTTTCCCTGGGAGGATACAACCATATTCTATTGAATCAGATGTGTTTGGTGGGAAATTTCAAAAACAATATGCATGGGGCCGGAGCAGTGGCACAAGTGGTAAGGCATTTGCCTTGCATGCACTGACCTAGGAAGGACTACAGTTTGATCCCTGGCATCCCATATGGTCTTCCAAGCCAGCAGTGTTTTCTGAGCACATAGCCAAGAGTAACCCCTACACATCACCCAAAGACAATTTCCTCACCCACCCAAACACCCCTTATTCCCAGATCTTGGGAAATACCTACCCAGGTCAGTTCAAACCAGGTTGGTACCTCTCCTTGTAACTAGTGCCCCTAAATAAAGATATAATCATTAATCATCTGGTGTCTGATGTGCATTTCATATATGTGGTGTCTTTAAACTTAGGAGTCATTGCTAAAGGTCAAGTGGGGTTCCAATTGGTGATTTTTCTCTTATCAGTACATTTGTTTAATTATTTCAGGAGCTCATGAGGGTTTTGGGGTGGTTTTTTTTTTTTTTTTTTGGCAACCATGAAACAGAATCAGATCTTGTCCTGATGATCAGATAACTGTGTCAGAATTCTAGATCTTCTTTAATGTGAGATGTTCCTGTGAAACACAAGAGTCTCAGGGCCAGGCCTGGTTAATCGGGCCCTGGGGGGAGGGGTGAGAAATTCCTCCCTGAGCATCCAAAAACTACAGAGGCACGGCTGGGCTCAGAACACTCCGCATGCCAGGATTTCTGGGCATCTTTGACTGGTATGTTGGGGGCTCAGTGCAGGACAGCTAGCCATAGGCCCCCTGGGCTGACCACTTAGTCCAGGGGAACAAGATCTCCCCCACACCAGGTGGGTCTTCAGGGCCATGCCTGGTTAATCTGGCCCTGGGTGGAGTGGGTGAGAAATTCCTCCCTAAGCATCTAAAAACTACATGTATTGAGAGTATTCCTTATTCTTATGTTATGTTTTGCATATCCAGAATATTCATTTTTCATTCTGCCCTTTCACACACCCCTACAAAGCTCTTTTTTACTCCTTAACTCTCTAACCCCCCCAAACTTCACTAACCTACATTACTCTTTTTAACTTCAGTAGTATACAATCCTAATCACAGACCAAAGCCATGCATTGTGTGTAACAACCCCAAACTGTTTCAAGATACATAAAATGGACACGTATATCTTTAGAATATTTTGTGTTCTTTCTCTGACAGCTATAATTCTTACTAAATGTTGTCTTATGCAGTGACGATTCTAACCACTTTTTATCCTCTCTTTTTGAGCTGTTTAACAAGGAATTTTGGTGAAAGAGTCCCCCAGTTAATTGCTTATGATTGAACCATATTATGGGAATCGTTGGAATTGTTCTTATGGCCCCCATATGCGCCAATAACACCACGTGGCATTGCTCCTTTTTTGCATAGGCACATTAAAATGGGAAAATACTATACATACAAATAAGATCCTATCTAATAGAGATTGGTACACACAAATCTTGTAGTGCAAAGGGACCTTACACCCTGAACATTGACATAATGACCTGGCACAGACCTCTGAAGAAAGGGCATTTTCCATTCACCCCTGAACCAGGGAAGCCATTCACGAAACATCCAGGCTGGTCTATAACATCACCTGGAACCAATCCTCTACCACGGAAGACCCTACACTGCTCAGACATCAACCTGCTCAAAAGAGACTTCCCTTAAGCTGAGAAGACTTAACAATAACAACGACCTGCTTACAGGACAGGGCTCCCTGCGTTGCCCTTTGATTGTGAGGTGAAACGAGAGGACGCTCCACATCCTGACTTCAATGTAGGATATGAAGATTCCAGGATCTTTAATACAGAAACATGATACCAACAACAGAGACTGTGTGAAAAATAAAAGTGTGTTGGCACTACAGTGTCTTGGATTGGACGATCTAGCTTGCCTGGAGCCTAGAGTTGGTCTTGTGCCAGGAAACTTCAGGGATCAGGTCTCTTTGTATTTAGGCCAAGGTTATTTCTTTCCATGTCCCTCATATTTTGGTGGGCCTATGCAAACAACAATTGCCACTCTAACACCATTTTTACTGTGCTCCTTTGACTCTAATCCTTAAAAAGAACCCACTTAAAATTTGAGGTTAACTTAAGCTAATATGCATGTATATGGAAATGTAAAAAAATACTATGCCTGTAATGTTTAAGGAGTTACGTAAGTTTTATGGCTTTAGATTGCCTTGTGTGCTGTTAAAAAATATTATAATGTGTTACAATCTGGGGACTTGAGGGACAAAGTAATTGTACATGGATTCTGTCTTATTTATCTTAATGTTCTTTGGCTAAAATTTCAAAGTTAAGGTATCAGCAAGGGGACTTCTGAGAATTAGGTTATGGGTGATTGTCCTTCCACTGTAACTTTACCTTGTCCTCTTTCTTTGCATCCTTGTTCTCATAATTAAAAATAAAAAAATTAATAAAAAAAAGAAACACGAGAGTCTCAGAAGGGGATCACGCAGAAATTAGTAGGGATCCAGGATAACATTTTACAAGGATGAACTTGTTAAAATAGGTTAGACTTGTACAAAATTAAACTATTTACATTTGATAAGTAAAATTCAGCCAAGCTAAATAATGTGGGATGAATGAGTGAGATACACTCATTCTAATTAAACCCAGATTATCAAATGCCTAAAATGCCTTGACTCTTCCCAACAACTCAGGGAGCACTCAGATACTCTCTGAGATACAGGACTCCCATCATTGCAGTTCAAAATGTGAAGTGACATTGAGGCAGAAGGAAGCTAAAGGTATGTTCTCTTAGACAAAGTATCAAGTTCGTGCTCCCTAGTAAAGATCAGAGATCTCAATCATAAGAAAGTTGAGGAGCCTGAGTGGTGGCGTAAGCCTAGGACGCTAGCCCCGGACTCCCATATGGTCCCCCAAGCCAGAAGCGATTTCTGAGCACATAGACAGAAGTAACCAATGAGCATCACTGGGTGTGACCAAAATACCAAAGGGGGAAAAAATTAGAATTTTGATCATTGAATTCGGGTGACTGAGACAATAAAATATAAATGATTTAGATATTGTGCTGAAGTCCATCATATGAGGGATGACTTGAAAAAAATTGTGCTAATGGGAGTGGATACTGAGTTTAGCAGAGAATTGGAATCCAGTGGCATCTTAAATAAGATTTGCCAATGGAAATAAAAGAAGATAGTGATTGTGGGGTTATCCAGGAGAGAACAAAGAGAGTCTAGGCTAATGGCTATGGGATGTCTGAGTTCTAGGAACACCAGATGATCTAATGCCCATCTAGCCTACCACCTCCCTCACCTGCACACAATGGATTCATTTCCAGGTTCCTGACTGTTATTCCTGAACCAGTTGATTTTCAAATAGACCAGTGTAGGCATCTCTAAACCTTGATGGTCACTGCATTGTGCGTGAACACTATCTGTGGTACCTGTCACCAAATCTGCTAAGTAGCAGCATAGATAGGAACAGTTCTTGCAAAAACATGGGTCTGTTGTGCCAAAGTGGATTTCTTCCCTTACAGTTGATTGATGTCTTTCTTTTTTTTTTTTCTTCACAAAACACACCTCTCACTTAGATGGAATCAGGTGTCATGTGATTGTTTAATCATTGATTTATTTTGGGGGTTGGTTTACTTTTAAACACATAGTACACAGAGATTAATACCATCTCTGCACTCAGGAAGTATTCAGAGTGGTACTCTGGAGATCCTATAATGAGCCAATTACTTCCCCTGGGATAGCCACTTGCAATAGCCTCCCATACATTATCCCACTGCCATGGGTTGTGTATGTGTTTAGAAGTGGAGGGCCCAGAGAGATAGCACAGCGGCGTTTGCCTTGCAAGCAGCCGATCCAGGACCAAAGGTGGTTGGTTCAAATCCCAGTGTCCCATATGGTCCCGCGTGCCTGCCAGGAGCTATTTCTGAGCAGATAGCCAGGAGTAACCTTTGAGCAACTCTGGATGTGGCCCAAAAACAAAAACAAAAACAAAACAAAAAAAAAGAAGTGGAGGGATACTTGTGTTTAATTTCCTTTGTGTCTTTGACCTCAAAAAGTGAATATTGTATACTCTCGATGGTGGAATTACTTAGGTTTCTTCACCTAATTAGATTTTTAGCAATCTCCTAGAGAGATTGAGGGATCACCACACCTTTTGCTGTTTTGTCCAACATGACTTCACATTTCTTTTGTTTTGTGTTTTTGTATGTTTGCTTGCTTTGGAGGTTTTTTTTGTTTGTTTTTTGTTTTTTGTTTTTTTGTGGTAACAACCTAGGGGTGCTCTGGGATTACTCCTGTCTGTCTCTGCACTCAGCATTCACTACTGGTTGGCATAAGAAACATATGGGGTGCTAGGGTTTGAACCCAACTGTCTGTACTATTGCTGTTGTATTTTTACATTGACTTTTGTAAGGTCTATTAAGAATGTCATTGGAGACAAAAATTTTTGAAGCCTAATTAATAAAAAAAATACAAAATAAACCAATTATTATACATAAGGCCATCCTCCTCATATAAACAATTCACAATTGGTGTTAACAAGCCACAACTCTCAGAGGTAAAAGCATTTCTCATAATTACTGGAGCTACTATGCAGAATCCTGAAACACCTACAAAACTCTGCAGAAAGGAGAGCAGAAAAAAAAAAAGTAGGTGAGGGAAATCAGATTAAAGGTCCAGGGATGACTGATACTTGAGAACTAAATGTGTCCTGTGCCCTTTCTGAAATAAAATTTACATGGCACAACACAGATAATTGTCATATGGGCATTAAGCCAGAGGAAACACCAATTCGATAATAAAGGGAGAGTAACGCAAAACAGATACACAATATTTAATGATGTGAGATTGTCCCCATTTAGAGCATTCAGAAGAAACAGAGCTAAGTAAGACAGACACCTTAGTGCAAAGAATGTGAGATACCTATCACAGAAAGTTCAAATGAGAATCTAACCATGTAAAAATGATAAAATAGAGAAAATAGAAGGGAGCTCACATTATTCATTCTGGAGAAAGTACCCCATGGTCTGTTCTTGGAGAATCTAACAAAGGGAGCCTTCTTCACACTAGCACATCTTGCTAGGAACACTATAGTTGATACAGCTGGCTAAGTCAGTTCTGAATTAGGTTTACTTGCTTACTCGTTGCTACTTCTTCTCCATGAAATATCACCCAATATTTCTAAAATGTATCTCTGGTGGCCAAAGAGCTCGAATAGCAAGTAGGGATCTTCTCTGGGAAGTAACATCATGGGTTTGATCTCTTGTACCCTATATGGTGCCACAGATCATGTCAAGAGATACCTTTGAAAGCAGATCCCTGTATAATACCTAATGTATTCCAGAAACAAAAATTAAAATTAGTTCAATATGATAAACCCAACAAGCAATGATCAAATTTTTTAAATATAAAATGATAGTTTGGGGGCTGCAGCCATCGCATAGTGGGTAAGCATTTGCCCTGCATGCTGCCAATCCATTTGTTCCCCAGCCTCTCATATGGACCTCCAAGCCATGAATGACTTCTGAGCAGAGCCAGCAGTAACCCCTCAGAAACCATTGTTGATCCAACCTATCCCCCAACAAAGATTATATAATAAAATTCTTAAATTTATTTCTTAAATTTCTTAAATATTGTTATATGCACATGATGTTACTATAGTCTATATTTTGGGCTGTTTGTATGGAACTCTATTTTTAATGAACTTAGGGTTGTGTATAGTTTGGGATTTTGACAGAAGGTGTATTAAGGAACTTTTAGTCTTAAGTACACCCAAATGGCTTTAGTTCAAGCTTACTTGGAAGCAGCTAGAGGATAGTGTTGCTGGTTTCTGAGGAACTATTTTTAATCTGAATGCAGCTTTTCAGAAAGTGTGTATATAATTCTCTCTATCACATTCCTGTATTATGGTTATGGTATCAAAATTTTTTGAGATATATGTAGTTTTTTGAAAAATAAAACGGACTTGGGAAATTTAATTACATTTTGTAATAGACCCAAGTATGGTTACAATCTTTGAATGTCATTGACTACTTTAAGGTTCAGTAATTCTTTCCATTTGCTAAAAGGGTTGTTATGGAATTATCTTACACTTGTCTTACTTCCCTCAACTGGTTTTCTGAATGTATCTAAAGGGCATTCCTTGCTCTTCATTAATACTGCAAAGTGTCTCTTATATGATAATAAAAGGTAAAGGTAGATTTTCCCTTTGCTAACAATGATACACAATAATGATCTGAATCTAATCATGGTGAAGTGTTAATAGTTTATAAAATGCTTACCCTGTGCGTGGGCTTCCATGAATCTACTTTGGCTTATTGCCAACAAATGATGGATGTCAATGTTACTAAAATTGATGAATATGCTTTCCAATAGGAAATCCTCCTAAATGCTCCTAAATGAAGTCTCTTACATTACTCGTGAGGCCTCTTCAGCTCCTGCTTGCTAGATATAACCAATCTCCCTTTCGTGTGCATTTTCTTCCTCACAATAGATTGGTATAATTACTAGCTGTGGCTTATGTCCATGTGTTTGTTGTTCTTTCAGTTTATGTTATAAGGCCCTTGTGCTATATTCATTGAATGTGGCACAGCAAGAATCACACATTTGACATTAAGAGGTATAAGAGGACATAAGAGAGGCTAATCAGGTTATCCTGCTGGATATGAATGGCATTTGGTTTAGGAAATGAGGTCAGGCTTCACTAACCTACAATTTTAAAACCCAGTTTTTTTTTTCCTGGGAAGATGCAACTGTGATCTCTTTCAATCAGTTACTGTAGGGAAAATTTTTGTAATACAATGTGCATTAAGATAAATCACTTCTCCCAGAGAGTCATTTGTGATGATAGTGTTTAACAGAGGACACCCATTATTAAACTATGATTACTCCAAATATCTAGGTTTTAACACCCTAAAATGACAATGTGCCCCTTTTTTTGGACATTACCTACATGGTGATAAAAATACAATCCATAAAATATTTTCTCTCAATAACACTATGAGAAAGGAAATACAGACTGATACACCAGCTACCTCAAGACCCTTTTACCCCTTAGTAGGGGGTAAAATTGCAACTCAAAGCACACTTAGCCTGTATGTAATAGAGATGAAGACTATATGTCTATGGACACAAGCTTATAGTAGCAAGCCTTGTGCCTAACTTCCTCCATCACAGCTGCATGTTGGGGACTAGGGGGTGGGGCAGGTCATCCCAGAAAGGGTTTTTGTAGAAGATTTTGTCACTGTGTTATGTGTTCGGCGGTGGAACCAAGTTGACCGTGCTTGGTGAGTTTCATCTTTCGTTTAATTTCCTGAGCTTTTTAAGTTTTGTGCAATGTTTTTTGTTTATTTTATAGTGCTAGCCCTGTGCCTCCACTTGCTGTGTTACTTCTCTATGTGGACAATTTGAAAGCAGGATTGTAGCTCTGATCAATTGCATGAACAGTTCACTTTCCAGTTTGTTTCTATCACCAGTCATTCTTCTGAGGAAGGGGAATGACTGGAAGAAATAAGATTCCTTTCTTAGATATATCTTGGCAACAGGATTTTCTGATATGACTTCTTTTATCTGGGCATAATTATAGTACACAACTTGATCTTCTCTAGCATATAGGCAATTGTTTTGGGGAATTGTTTCAAGAGTATCAGGGAACAAAGAACATACAGGATGTGACCACACAGAGGCTTTAGAAGGCTCAGACCACCCACGGCACAGAGTAATGAGAGGATACAAATTCAAGAGCTGCATCCCTTGAATGCATGGAGGTTACAGATTTGGGGGTAATTCAAGGGTAGATCAACTCCCACCTCCCTGACTCATGGGACTATCTTGAAAACCTTGAGATTTGGGAGAAAACATAAAACCCTGCAATAGGAAGGAAGGGGAAAGACGAGGCACTAAATCTCAGAAAATCAGGCAGAGGACTTTGAAATGATAGACTATATGCTTTGGTACATACAGAAAAGCAGATACCACAGAATAAAATTTTTAAGGTTTCTGCCCAGAGAAACTCAAAGTAGACTCTAGGGAAGGAGTCCCCAGAGACAACACAATTAATCACATTGTTGATTCTGAGGACATTGAACTCCCAACTCACCAACATTCCACCACCCATAAAAGTGATCAAGTCAATAATCTCAGCCAATTGTATGACAAACAGAATCCACAGGGTTTTGATAAAGCAGTGGAAGGTGCTCAGTAAGAGAGTTTTCCAGGAATAATTAGAGCTATTTGCAGAGCACACTGCAAATGGACCTGGTAGGTATCTACAAGCTCACAATATTTGATGGTCAGGCTGATTCCTTGGTGTGGAGACCCCACACACAACCATTAGTGTCTTGGGGTCCCTGTAGACTCTGAAACTCTGTTTTCTGCTCCACCCCCTACTCTTGCAGGTCAGCCCAAATCTACACCCACAGTCACTCTGTTCTCACCCTCCCCTGAGGAGCTCAGCACTAACAAGGCCACACTGGTGTGTATGATAAATGGCTTCTACCCCAGCGATATCGCAGTGACCTGGATGGGAGATGGCAAACCCTTCACAAAAGGAGTCGATACCACCAAGCCAATGAAACAGAGCAACAACAAATATGCAGCCAGCAGCTACCTAAGCTTGACACGCCAGGAGTGGGAATCTAACAATGTGTACATCTGCAAAGTCACACATGATGGCAACAATATAGAGAAGACAGTGTCTCGTGCATAATGTTCTTAGGTCTTTGGAAAAAACTCACCCAAAGACACTTTCCTCACCCTTCCATATACTCCATTTTCCCAGATCTTGGGAAATACCTACCCGGGTCAGCTCAAACTAGGTTGGTCCCTTTCCTTGTAACTACTGCCCCACAATAAATATATGATCATTATCATCTGATGTCTTATGCGCGTTCTGTCTCTGTGGTGTCTTTGGACATAGAATTCATTGCTAAAGAGTCAGTGAGGTTCCAGCAAAGGATTTTATCCTCATTCTCCCATTTAATTAGTCACTTCAGGTGACAGATTCGTTCTGATTTCATTCTTATTAGGAACTAGAAACACATCTTGTTCTGAAGATCAATTAACTGTGCTAGAGATTCAGACCTTCTTTGATGGGAGATTTACATGAGAGACACAGGGTGTTAGATGAGAGTCAGGGAGATATGAATAGATATGAATAGAACCAGAATAGCATTAAAAAGGGATATTTCACACATTTAAACCATGTACATTACAAAATTAAAATTCAGAAACTTTCTGTGGGAGAGACTCATTCTAATATAGATTAGAAAATGTCCAAACGCCTTGACTTCCCAACAACTCAAAGAGCACTGGGATACTCTCTGACACACAGGCCTCCAATTACTGCAGTTAACAATGTGAGGTGACACTGAGCTAAAAAGAAACTAAATGTATATTCCCTTGGACAAAAAGTCAATTTCATGCATCCTAGTACAGATCAGAGATATCAATCATGAATATGTTGATAATTGATTTAGATAACAGAAAAAAAAAGTATGGTTGGCTTATGTATTGAGCTGATATCTATCCATCTGAGGGATGACCTGGAAGAACTGGCTAATTGGAAGCGGCTACTGAGTTAAGCAGAGAATGAGCATGCAGTGATGTCTCAGGCAAGATTTATAAATGCTAATTAAATAGTATAGGGATGGAAGACAATCCAGGAGAGAATGAAGTGTGGGTTACTGATAGGTTATGCCAAATGTAATCTGCTGTGGAGAGTGGATGACCTAACTCCTCAGTAGTGACTCCTCACCTCCTTTACCTGCACATACTGGTGTTAGACATTAAATCATCCAAATGATTCTGAGTGCAGACCTGGTTAGTTTTTCACATATACCAGTCCAGGCACTTCTCATTCTGATGGCAACTTCATTGTGCCTGCAGACTATCTGTGTACCACAGCTGTTAAGTGGCAGCATAGAAAGGAACAAATATTGCAAAAAAAACATGACTCTATGATACTGCCACAGTAGATTGCTTCCCTTTAGTCCTTATTCAGGCCTTTTTTAAAAAACACACCTCTGATCCAGATGGAAATAGATGTCAAGTGAGTGTTTATTCATTTATTTATTTTAGTTTGGCTAGTTGCAATTGGGTGTCTCTTGGTTTACTCCAGCCTCTATACTCAGGAAATACTCTGAGTGTTGCTCTGAGGATACTAAGATGGGCAAAGGACCTTACCTGGGTTAGCCACTCACAAGAAGTGCCCTCTCCCTTATACGCTAGACATTGTGTGTTAGTTTTTGTGTGTATTAAATATTACTTGTGTTTCATTTCCTCTCTGTCTCTCCATCCATGAAGGTGAATGTTGTATATGTTCTGTGATGGGACCACTCAGGTCTCCTCATTTTACTAGCTTATTAGCAACCTTCTAGAGAGGGCCAAGGACCACCCTACCCTTTCCTAAATTGCCCAACATAAAGTCATGTTTACTTTTGTTAACTTTTTCTTTTTGGAATACATCTGGTAGAGTTCAAGGCTCACTCTTGTCTGTCTCTGCACTCAGCATTCACTACTGACTGGCACTAGGAACTATCTGGGGACTGGGGATTGAACCCAACTCTGCTGTACTATTACTGTTACCTTTTCGTATTGACTTTTGTAAGGTTTTATTATGGAAAAATTTTAAGATAGATTTTTTGGGAACCTAAAATAATAAAAAATCACCATCATGATCTTATTAACCGGCCATTCTCCCCAAATTAAGAATTTACTGTCTATGCTAACCAGCACCAAATTCAGAGGTGAAATCATTTCCCCTGGTCACTAGGTGCTGCTATGCAGAACCCTGAGACACCTGGAAAACTCAGGGGAAAGGAGAGCAGATAAACCAGAAGGTGAAAGTGTCAGATTCAAAGTCCTGAGCAACAGATGTATGTATGGGAAATAAACTTGTCCTGTGTCATTTCCTTAATAAAATACACATGACAAAACACAGTAATAATCACATGGCCATTAATCCAGAGGAAACACTGAATAGATTATAGAAAGAGAGAAACCCAAAGACAGATAAACAGTGTTTAATTATATGAGATTTTCCCCCCATTCAAAGCCTCCAGTAGAAACAAAAATAGGTAATACAGACACCTTAGTGCAAAAAATGTTAGAGCCCAGCACAGATATTCAGATGAGAATATTCAGATGAGAATCTAGAATATTCAGATGAGAAACTAGAACAGGCAGAATGTTGGGGAGTTACACCTTCCACTCTGGGATTGTACCCCATGGAATGCACAGGATGACGCCATAGTAGAGTGTTCTGAGGTTCTTGAAGAGCCAACAAGGGAGCCCTCTTTATACAAGCCATCTTTCTAGGATCTATTCTGGATCCTTGAAACAGCTGGCTAAGTCAATTCAGAATCAGAATCTTGCTTGCTCTTTGCTACTTCTTCTCCATGAACACAATAATTTATCATGCAATATGCCTAGAGTACATATGGATGACAGCTCACAATTATGCACAATAATTATTTCATTCCTGTCATGTTGAAGAGTTAGTGGTTTATAGCATACTGACCCCGTGGTAAATTTACATTCATATACAGTGGTTAATCTCCAGTAGATGATGGCAGTGTGACTGAAAATTATGAACATGCTTTCTTCCAGTAGGAGCTTCTCCGTGTGGCTCCTGGGGACCCTTATATCACTCTTGGATTTCATAGGCTCCTGTTTTCTGGTTATCAACCAGTTATCACTTAGGTATGCATTTATTTCCCCACATTGAATTGACACAATTATTGGGAACAGCAGTCTATGTCCATGGTTAAATGGGCTCCTGTGTTCTACCCTTTGAATGAAGCATGGCAAAAGTCAGATACTTAACACTATCAGAAAGCAGAGAGGATATCAGAGAGGCTCCTAACTTGATCTTTCTGGGTATGACTGACATTTGCCTTAGGAAATGAAATTATGCCTCACTAACCAACATTGTTCACACCCAGATTTTCCCTGGGAAGATGCAACCATAATCCATTGAATCGATGTGTTTGGTGAGAAATTTCAAAAACAATCTGCATGGGACCTAAGCAGTGGCACAAGTAGTGAGGCATTTGCCTTGCACAAGCTGACCTAGGATGTACCACAGTTCAATCCCATAGTGTCCCATATGGTCCCCCAAGCCAGGAGCATTTTCTGAGCACATAGCCAGGAGTAACCCCTGAGCGTCACTGGTGTGACCCAAAAACCAAAAATAAAAAAAAATGTGCATTAGGATAATTCATCTCTCCTAGAGAATTGTTCTGAGATATTTGTGTTAAACTAAGTACTTTGATTATCTTACCCTATTTTTACTCCCAAAAATATATAGGCTTTTTCAAACTAAATTGATTTTGTGCTCCTTATAAGGACAATTTGCATGTTGATAAAAAAAAATACAGTTCTTTAAATGTAATCTTTCAAGAACAACAGGAGAAGGAAAATCCAGACTGACAAACCAGCTACCTTAAGATCCTTGGGAAACGAAATGTAGAATTGCAACTTATAGTCACACTTTCCCTACATGTAATAGAGATAGAGCCTATTAGGTGTGTAGACATAAACTTATAGCAACAAGCCTTGTGCCTAACTTCCTCCATCACAGCTGCACATGGGGACTTAGGGGGGGTGAGACAGGTCATCCCCAAAAGGGTTTTTGTACAAGACTTTGTCACTGTGTTGGGTGTTCGGCCCTGGAACCCAGCTGACCGTCCTTGGTGAGTTTTATCTTTCCAACCATTTCCTGGACTTTTCAAGTTTTTCCTTTTTTGCAATTTTTCTCTTTTATTTCATTGCGTTAGCCCCTTTGCCTACCTATATGTCTGTTTCTATGTGGTCACTGATTGAAAGCAGAATTGCAGCTCTGGTCTGTTGCCTAATCTCCTCAGAGTAGTCTGTTTGTTTCTCACCATTTCCAGTCCTTCTGAGTCAGAGAACTAAGCAGGATGAAGCAAGGAAATTCATTTCTAGTAGATATGATTGGCTATAGTATTTTCTGAAATGTTTTCCTCATTGGGGTCTTGTAGAAGAGAGCTTGATCACTCTGGAAATAAAATCCATTGTCTTGGAAAATAGTTGCTTGAGAAACAGGAAACAAATAATATTTAGGATGATACTACATACAGGATTTAGAGGGGTTCATAACACCAGGAAATAGAATGGTGACAGAGTACAGGTTCAAAAGAGTTGTACCATTTGATTGGATCCATATTATAGATTTGGTGAAATTCAAGTATGGATCAACTCAATCTGCTCATGGGACTTTCATGAAATCTTTCACATAGATTGAGAAACAGGGAACCCTGCAGGATAAAGGGAATGGAGAAATGGGGATGCTATGACTCAGAAAAGCAGGCAGAGGATCAAGGAATGACAGACTATGGATTTCTTTACATACAGAGAGGCAAAAACAGTACAAATTATTGAGCAGAAATGCCAAGAGGGGATTCTAAGTAGACTTAAGGGAGGAGATACTTAAAGATACGAAAGCAGATAATCACATCTTTGATGCTGATGACAGTAAATTCTCATTCTCTGACCCAAAGGATTGGCAAGTCAATGATCTTCAGCCAATTATGTGGCATAGAGACCCAATAGGGTTTTGGGAGAAAAATGGGAAGTACTCAGTAGGAGAATTTCCCAGGAAAAAGTAGAATGGTTTGCAGATTATACTGCCACATGGTCCTTCAGGCTCACAATGTTTGATGGTCCAGGCTGATTCCTTGGTGTGGAGATCCCACACACAACCATTGGTGTCTTGGGGTGCCTGTGGACTCTGAAACTTTGATCTTTTGTTCCACACCCTACTCCTGCAGGTCAGCCCAAATCTGCACCCACGGTCACTCTGTTCCCACCCTCCTCTGAGGAGATCAGCACTCACAAGGCCACACTGGTGTGTATGATAAATGACTTCTACCCCGGCAATATTAAGGTGACCTGGAAGACAGATGGCAAACCCATCACTCAAGGAGTCGATACCACCAAGCCAGCGAAACTAAGCAACAACAAGTATGCAGCCAGCAGCTACCTTAGCTTGACATCCTCTGATTGGCTCGCTGCTGAACAGTACAGCTGCCAGGTCATACATGACGGAAAAACTGTAGAGAAGACAGTGTCTCCTGCATAATGTTCTTAGGTCTTTGGAAAAACTCACCAAGGACACTTTCCTCACCCTTCCATATACCCCATTTTCCCAGATATTGGGAAATACCTACCCGGGTTAGCTCAAACTAGGTTGGTCCCTTTCCTTGTAACTACTGCCCCACAATAAAGATATAATCATTTATCATCTGAAGTCTTAGGCGCTTTCTGTCTATGTGGTGTTTTTGGGCTTAGAATTCATTGCTAAAGAGTCAGTTAGTTTCCACCAAAGATTTTATCCTCATCCGCCCATTTAATTAATCAATCATTTCAGGGGACAGATTCGTTGTGATTTCATTCTTATTAGGAACCAGAAACACATCTTGTTCTGAAGATCAATTAACTGTGCTAGAGATTCAGACCTTCTTTGATGGGAGATTTAGATGAGAGACACAAGGGTGTCAGAGGGAGTCAGGGAGATATGAATAGATATAACTAGAACCAGAATAGCATTAAAAAGGGATATTTCACAAATTTAAACCATTTACATTACAAAAGTAAAATCCAGAAATGTTCTGTGGGAGAGACTCATTCTAATATAGATTAGAAAATGTCCAAACTCCTTGACTTCCCAACAACTCAAAGAGCACTGGGATACTCTCTGACACTCAGGCCTCCCATTATTGCAGTTGAAAATGTGAGATGACACTGAGATAAAAAGAAACTAAATGTATATTCCCTGGACAGAAAATCAAGTTCATGCATCCTAGTACAGATCAGAAATATCAATCATATACATGTTGATAATTGAATTAGAATACAGAAAAAAAGTATGGTTGGCTTATGTATTGAGCTGATATTTATCCATCTGAGAGATGACCTGGAAGAACTGGCTTATTGGAAGTGGCTACTGAGTTAAGCAGAGAATGCGCATGCAGTGATGTCTCAGGCAAAATTTGTAAATGCTAATTAAGTAGTATAGGGATGGAAGACAATCCAGGAGAGAATGAAGTGTGGGTTACCGATAGGTTATGCCAAATGTAATCTGCTGTGGAGAGTGGATGACCTAACTCCTCAGTAGTGACTCCTCACCTCCTTTACCTGCACATACTGGTGTTAGACATTAAATCACTCAAATGATTCTGAGTGCAGACCTGGTTAGTTTTTCACATATACCAGTCCAGGCACTTCTCATTCTGATGGCAACATCATTGTGCCTGCAAACTATCTGGGTACCTGTCACCAACGCTGTTAAGTGGCAGCATAGACATGAACAGATCTTGCAAAAAAAAAAAAACATGATTCTATGGTGCCACAGTAGATTGCTTCCCTTTAGACCTTATTCAGGCCTTTTATAAAAAGCACACCTCTGATGCAGATGGAAATAGATGTCAAGTGAGTGTTTATTCATTTATTTACTTTGGCTTGGTTATAGTTACATTCTGGTGTCTCCTGGTTTACTCCAGGCTCTACACTCAGGAAATACTCAGTGTTGCTCTGAGGATGCTAGGATGTGCAAAGGACCTTATCTGGGTTAGCCACTTACCTCTCCCCTATAAGCTAGACATTGTGTGTTTGTTTTTGTGTGTATTAAATATCACTTGTGTTTAATTTCCTTTCTGTCTTCCCATTCATGAAGATGAATTTTTTATATGTTCTATGGTGGGACCACTCAGGTCTCCTCATCTCACTAGCTTATTAGCAACCTTTTAGAGAGGACCAAGGACCACCCTACCCTTTCCTAAATTGCCCAACATGAAATCATGTTTACATTTGTTTAGTTTTGCTATTTGGAACACATCTGGTGGTGTTCAAGGCTCACTCTTGTCTGTCTCTGCACTCAGCATTCACTAATGACTGGCACTAGTGTTTAATTAAATGAGGTTTTTTCCCCATTCAAAGCCTCCAGTAGAAACAAGAATAGGTAATACAGACACCTTAGTGCAATAATGTTAGAGTCCTAGCACAAAATATTCAGATGAGAATATTCAGGTTAGAATCTAGAACAGGCAGAATGTTGGGGAGTTCACGCCTTCCACCCTGGGAGAGTACCCCACAGAATGTGCAGGAGGATGCCATAGCAGAGTGTTATAAGGTTCTTGAAGAGTCAAGAAGGGAGCCTTCTTTATACAACCATCTTTCTAAGATCTATTCTGGATCCTTGAAACAGCTGGCTAAGTCAGTTCAGAATCAGAGTGACTTGCTTGCTCTTTTGCTACTTCTTCTCCATGAACACATCACCCAATATGCCTAGAGTACATATGGATGACAGCAGGGCTGAGTAGCAATAGGGCTCTTATCTTGGAAGCAATTAAACTGGGTTCGACCTCTGTACACTATATGGTGCCATAAGCAGTGCGAAGACTTACCTTTGAAAGCAGAGGCAGTTTACCACCTGAAGTGTCTCAGCAACAAAATAAAATAATTCGTCCCATAGTATAAAACTAACAATCAAAAATTCTTCAATATAAAATGGTAATTCTGGGGCTGCCGCTGTATCACAGTGGGTAAGGTATTTGCTTTTTAAGTGACCAACTAACTTTGATCCCCAGCATCTCATGTGGTCCCCCAAACGAGGGGTAACTTCTAGGAGCAGAACCAGCAGCAACCACACAGAAACCATGGTGTAGCCCAAATTTTTCCAAAAAAGGTAGTGCTAATACATTTCTTAAAAATTGGCATATGCAGGGACCAGAGAGATAGCATGGAGGTAGGGCCTTGCCTAGAGAAGGACAGTGGATCAAATTCCAGCATCCCATATGGTCTCCCAAGCCTGCCAGGAGCGATTTCTGAGCACAGAGTTAGGAGTAACCCCTGAGCGCTGTCAGCTGTGACCACTCCCCCCAAAATGGCATATGCACATGATGTTATGATGCTCTACATTTTGTCCTGTTAAAAAGGTTTCCATTTTAATGAACTGAGGGTTGATTATGGTTTGGAATTGTGATAGCAGATATATTGAGAGTCTTTGAGTTTGTAAGTACTCTGAAATAGCTCTAGCTCAGCCTTACTTGGAAGCAGCTAGATGAGTAGGGTTGCTGGTCCCTAAAGGACTATTCTGCAGTCTGGGTGCAGCCTTCCAGGCACTGTGTATATACTTCTCTCTCTCACCTTTCTACATGATGGTGATGGCATCAAAATTTATGAGCTATAGGTAAGATTTTGGAAAAACTGATTTCCAGGGAAGTTGGTTACTTTTTGTAATGGACCCATGTATAGTTACAATCTTTGAATGGCATTGACTGTTCTAAAATTTAATGAATTTTTCCATTTGCTTATGTTATGAAAATATGATGGGCATTTTTTATGTTTTTATGCCACACTCATGGACATCACTCAGGGATTACTACAGGCTCTACACTCTGAAATTGCTCCTGGAAGTTTCAGCGACCGTTTGGGATGCCAGGGATCGATCCCAGGTCAGTCTCACGCAAGAAAAATGTCCTACCACTGTGCTATATTTTAAGCCCTGTTGGGCCTTTCTTACCTCAAGTGGTTTGCAGCTAGTGTGTTTTGCTCTTTGTTAATAATGCAAAGTGTCTCATATGTGGTAACCAAAATAAATGTAGCATTTCCTCTGCTCACATGTACACACAATAATTATTTCATTCCTAGCATGTTGAAGAGTTAGTGGTTGATAGCATGCTGACCCTATGGGTAAGCTTACATTAATCTAAAGTGGTTAATCTCCAGCAGATGATGGCAGTGTGACTGAAAATGATGAATGTGCTTTCTTCCAGTGGGATCTTCTCTGAGTGGCTCCTGGGGACCTTTATATCACTCTTCGGGTTTCATAGGCTCCTGTTTGCTGGTTATCACCCATTCTCACTTAGGTGTGCATTTATTTTTCTACATTGAATTGACACAATTATTGAGAGCTGTGGTTTATGTCCATGATTAAATATAGGCTCTGTGTTCTACCCTTTGAATGAAGCATGGCAATAGTCAGATACTTGACACTATCAGCTACCAGAGAATATATCAGAGAGGCTCCTAAAATTATCTTGCTGGTTATGATGTCTTAGGAATGATGCTTTAGGATGATGATGCTTTAGGAAATGAAATTATGCCTCACTAACCAACATTGCTCACACACAAATTTTCCCTGGGAGGATACAACCATATTCTATTGAATCAGATGTGTTTGGTAAGAAATTTCAAAAACAATATGCATGGGGCCGGAGCAGTGGCACAAGTGGTAAGGCATATGCCTTGCATGCACTGGCCTAGGAAGGAGCACAGTTTGATCCCTGGCATCCCATATGGTCTTCCAAGCCAGCAGTGTTTTCTGAGCACATAGCCAGGAGCATCACCGGGTGTGGCCCAAAAACCAAAAAAGAAAAAATGTGCATTAGGATAATTTACCTCTCCTAAAAAATTATTCTGAGATATTTGTATTGAACTAAGGACTCCTACTATCTTACCCTATTTTTACTCAAAATATCTAGGCTTTATCACCCTAAAGTGATTTTGTGCTCTTTATATGAACATTTTGCATGTTAATAAAAAAAAAAAACATAGTCCTTTAAATGTATTCTTTCAAGAACAATGGGAGCAGGAAATCCAGACTGGCAAGCCAGCTACCTTAAGAACCTTAGGAAACTAAAGGTAGAATTGCAGCTTACAGACACATTTGTCCTACATGTAATAGAGATAGAGCCTATTAGGTGTGTAGACATAAGCTTATAGCAACAAGCCTTGTGCCTAACTTCCTCCATCACAGCTGCAAATGGGGGACCTAGGGGCGGGGGGGGGGGTGAGGCAGGTCATCCCAAAAAGGGTTTTTGTTCAAGACTTTGTCACTGTGTTGGGTGTTCGGCCCTGGAACCCAGCTGACCGTCCTTGGTGAGTTTTATCTTTCCAACAATTTCCTGACCTTCTCAAGTTTTTCCTTTCTTGCAATTCTATTTTATTTCATTGCATTAGCCCATTTGTGTCTGTTTCAATGTGGTCAGTGATTGAAAGCAGGATTGCAGCTCTGGTCTATTGCCTGATCTCTTCAGATTATTCTGTTTGTTTCTCACCATTTCCAGTCCTTCTCCTGAGTCAGAGAAATAGGCAGGATGAAACAAGGAAATTCATTTCTAGGAGATATGCTTGGCTACAGTATTTTCTGCTATGCTTTCTCCAGTGGGGACTTGTAGTAGACAAGCTTGATCTCTCTGGAAATAAGGTCCATTGTCTTGGGAAATAGTTGCTTGAGAAACAGGGAAAAAATAATATTTAGGATGATACTACATAGCAGGGGTCCTCAAACTTTTTAAACAGGAGGCCAGTTCACTGTCCTTCAGACTGTTGGAGGGCCAGATTATAGTAAAAACAAAAATTATGAACAAATTTCTATGCACACTGCATATATCTTATTTAGAAGTGAAGAAACAAAATGGGAATAAATACAATATGTGGCCCGTGGGCCATAGTTTGAGGACCATTGAAGGATTTAGAGGGGTTCATAATACCCAGGAAATAGAATAGTGACAGGTTACAGGTTCAAAAGAGTTGCACCAAGTGATGCGATCCATATTATAGATTTGGTGAAATTCAACTATGGATCAACTCACTCTGACTCATGGGACTTTCATGAGAGCCTTCACATAGCTTGAGAAACAGGGAACTCTGCAGAAAAAGGGAATGGAGAAATGAGGATGCTAAGACTCAGAAAAGCAGGTAGAGGAGCATGGAATGAGACATTGTGTATTTCTTTACATACAGAAAGGCAAAAACCACAGGACAAATTATTGAGCAGAAATGCCAAGAAGGATTCTAAGTAGACTTATGGGAGGAGATAAGAAAACAGATATTCACATCATTGATGCTGAAGACAGTGAATTCTCACTCTCTGACCCACAAGAGTTGGCAAGTCAATGATCTTCAGCCAATTATGTGGCATAGAGACCCAATAGGGTTTTGGGAGAAAAATGGGAAGTGCTCAGTAGGAGAATTTCCCAGGAAAAAGTAGAATGGTTTGCAGATTATACTGCCACATGGTCCTTCAGGCTCACAATGTTTGATGGGCCAGGCTGATTCCTTGGTGTAGAGATCCCACACACAACCATTGGTGTCTTGGGGTTCCTGTGGACTCTGAAACTCCGATCTTTTGTTCCACACCCTACTCCTGCAGGTCAGCCCAAATCTGCACCCACGGTCACTCTGTTCCCACCCTCCTCTGAGGAGATCAGCACTCACAAGGCCACACTGGTGTGTATGATAAATGACTTCTACCCCGGCAATATTAAGGTGACCTGGAAGACAAATGGCAAACCCATCACTCAAGGAGTCGATACCACCAAGCCAGCGAAACTGAGCAACAACAAGTATGCAGCCAGCAGCTACCTTAGCTTGACGTCCTCTGATTGGCTCGCTGCTGAACAGTACAGCTGCCAGGTCATACATGACGGAAAAACTGTAGAGAAGACAGTGTCTCCTGCATAATGTTCTTGGGAAAACTCAAACCCAAGGACACCCTTCCACATACCCCATTTTCCCAAATCCTGGGACATACCTACCCGGGTCAGCTCATCCAGGTTGTTCCCTCTCCTTGTAACTAATGCCCTCAATAAAGGCACAATCATTTATTATTTGAAATTTGATGTAAAATCTGTATGTGTTTTTACTTTTTATCATTAATAGCCATGCATTTATATTTGATGTTATACATACCATAAAAAAACTTTATGCCATTGGATGTATAACCAAAATTAGGACACTATCAGTCACAACAGTGACTAGGATATAGTTCTGTCTCTGTGGGCAGTAAAGCCATATTGTAGGGTAAAACAAAATAATTAAACTTTGTCTAAGAATAAGTGGGCTTAAGAAACACTAGGTCTTACACAGGACTCCTTCTTCTAGTAGATGTTGCTTTCTACACATTAAGGAGAAAAGACCTGACTGTTCTTCACCTCTTTTGGGGCAGTCTCAGTTTTTACATCCCACAATGTAATCAGTCAAATAATATTGACTCTTTAAACTTTAAGTACCCTTCTATCTTGGACTGACATTTGAAAAGGCTGGCTGGGATGAATCTCGAAGTGATCTCTCTCATATCACCTCTATTGTCTTACTGCTCCATTCACTGCAGCTTTTGTCACTGGACTATTCTAGCTTCCCAGAAGCACCAGTAAAGAAGCTCCATGACTCAGAATAGCTGGAAGAACAGAGTAAGGGGTTGTAATGATCAAGATGTCACTGCAATACACCAAGTCTGAATGTACCTGGAAGGTAGCATGTCTTTGGCACCCGGTTGGAAATGGAACTGGGGAAGAACCAGGGATGAGTAAAATCCAGGAGAGAAAGGTTTCCCTGGAAACCATGTCTAAATTTTTGTAAGAATTTTATTTGACTTTCTCCTTGGAACAATGACTGATTTCCCGGTGCTCAATGACACTCTCAATCATTTAGATTTTGCGTGCCTTCTCATACTGGTTATACTAGAGATCCCTCAAAATTCCATTCAAAGAGGCTGAAGTGATAGCTCTGGGATAGGGAATTGACTTTGCACACTGCAGACCCGGAAGAGACCTGGATTCAATCCCCTGCAACTCAGATGGTTCCCCGAGGCTGCCAGGAGTAATTTCTGAGCACAGACTCAGGTGTAACCCCATCAGCACCTCCGGATGTGGCCCCAAAACCAAAAAAAGTTGCATTCAGAACCAACTTCAGAATTTAATATCCTCATGATTGTGGTCCCAACCCACCCCCCTTATCTTAACTTTGACTGGTCACATTAAAATAGAAGCCCAGTCTTTCTTATGTCTTAATTTTATCTTAAGTTCCCAGACCTAGTAACAGGAATATTTAATGCTATACAAGTCCTTGAGTTATTCAGGATAATCAACAAGTTTGTGTAATTATTATGATATAATACATTTAGTGTCTTCTGTAGGAACTGGCAATATTTTAATGCACACAGGACATTTAAGAAATTTCCTTTTATGATGCAATGTTTAAACCTTTTCATACTTCCATGGTGTTGTCATAACTGTAGACCAATAAACCTGTCATAACTGGGCCCCTTGATGAAACAGAGTCTAGATTCATTCCTAAAACCTAAGCCTCACTTAAAAGGTTTCCTTTTTTCTATTGCCTCCCTCTATCTCCACCCCAGTCCTTCTGTCACAATCAGACCAGAAACCTGAATCCTATATCCATTCTGTATTCTAAATCTCCCCTGGGGGTCCTCCCACATGAACCAGAAGAGTCAACTGTAATGAAGAATGCTGGGCAACAGAACAGCTCTTTTATCCTATACCATCACGATTTATCTGCATGGACACCACCATAAGCACAATTATTCCAGTTTCCAGGGACAGTTGATTGTCTGCAGGGCTAAGTCTAGAATAAAATTCTGGAATTGTGTGAAGGTTATGGTAATATGTAGCAGTGGCTTCAAAGAACTGCTTTCCATAAAAACTTGGGAGTTTATTGCCAATGATCTAATAAAGACAGGAATTGATATGATTAAATGATATCTATATTATCAAATATCAAATTTATGTATCTATCAAATAGATAGATAGAAATATTATCAAATATCAAAATATTCTCCCACATATACCCATACACATATCTTCATTCACCCATAACTTTATCTACACCACACCCACAAATACATGCTTATACACTAATAGAAGCCCATAAAATTGTTGCAAACATCTTGATGTTCCTACTGGAATTGTTCTGGCATGGTAAACCCACCCAAGGGTCTCAGTTCTGCTGATAGCACAGGTTCTGTCATGTCTGTGTAAAATTCAGAACTTCTCTCTTCCACACTTTGTTTTCCCAGATAAGCTGAACCAGGGGCAAACTTCTTCCTGGGTGATTCAAGTGATCCAAGTCAGATCCTATCAGACCTCTAGCTCCTCTTAACACAAGCACATTCTCTAGAACATCTTTTCATGGAAGCAGAACCTCTCAGGCAGATATAGCCCAAGCTCAGAAGAGAACATTCTACTTATAAAGTAGAATCTGAACTTTCCTTGGATGACAGTACAGGGTGGCATCCTTTCACCCTTCTCTTCACTGCTCCTGTAGAGCAGAAGCTGTAGAAAGATGTCATGCAAGTGTGGGCAAAAGACCCCATCAGTTATGGGAAGACAACCTGAAAACAGGACAGACACTTGACTTAAAGGGAGAGAATAGGGAGGTAGCATTTTGGGAGAAATCTTAGAAAGATAGAAGAAAGATGAGCCTATGGGGTAGATGGGAGCAGGACCAGATCAGCTGAGAGGAGCTGAGTTGATGGTGTGTTTTGAGAGGACAAGAGAGCCTGATGTGAAGACATATGTCAAAGGTGGAACAGAACTGCCAAGGTAGGGCACTGCTACCTCTCTTCAGGGGTCAAGTACTACCAGGTCCCTAGGAAGGATCTCTTGCAGTGAGATCCACACAATGACTGAGATCAAAAGCAGTCACTGCACTTTGTTGAGTTTCCTTTTTGTGGAAGAGTACACCCTGCGGCACTCAGGGGTTACTCCTGGCTCTTCACTCAGAAATCACTCCTGGCTCAGGGGACCATATGGGATGCCAGGGATCGACCCTTTTCCAGCCTGGGTCAGAGAAGTGCAAGGGAAATGCCCTACCACTGTGCTACTACTCCAACTCTTTCACCATGCACTTGGAAACACCAATCCCTTGTCTCTCCCTCATCCACGCCCTTCCAACCAGACAGGTCAGCCCAAGTCTACATCCTCAGTCACTTTGTTCCTGCCCTCCTGTGAGGGGACCACGGTCAACAAGGTCACAATGGTTTTCTGATAAACAACTTCTACCCTGGCACTGTGACAGTGATCTGGAAGCAGATGGCACCACTCTCCATTAGGGCACAGAGACCACCAAGCAATTTAAATAGAGCAACAACAAGTATACAGGCAGCAGCTACCTAAGCCTGGCACTCACTAAGTGGCAACCTCACCATGTGTTCAGCTGCCAGGTCATGTACAAAGGCAGCACCGTGGAGAAGACAGTGGCTTCTGCAGAGTGCTCATAGGATCCAGGGTGACACCACTCCTGTGTACCTGAAGCCAGGGGACTCCAAAAGGGAATTTCTCTCATAGCTCAGTTCTTTCTTCTGATACAATTCTTCATCAAATATCCTCATTCTTGATCACAAATCAAGCTTTCCACTTTTTTTGTTCAACATTCCCTCTTATGTTCATTTAGTCTCATATGAGTGCAGAATTTCTTTTGCTCATTGTGAAGTAAAGCTATACTCTTTGAGCTGCAGCATATTTTCTCTGACATCCATTAATCCAAAGAACTTGTAGTACTAACAAATTAGGTCACTCTTACTTGTCATTCCCCCCTTCCCTAGGGTCAGGAATCATATGGGATGCCAAGAATTGAACCACCATCTGTCCTGGTTCTGTGCGTACAAGGCAAATGCTCAACAACTGGGCTATTGCTCTGGCCCTCTAGAAATCGATATTTTCTTATTACAATTAGAACTACTGTTAATCTCAATAGTGTATTTATCAGATGGAAATTTCACTGGACTCATGGCCTCTTTGACTCACTACTCTATATGTTTATGTTCGTGCTTTCACACTCCCCTTCCTTACTGGTCTATACTACTTCTACTTTCCATGTGCATTGCCCTCTTTTCTCCACCCCAGGCCCTGCTTGTCATACTTATGCCCTCAATTCTTCATTCCTTTCCCCTCATCACTCATTGAAATACTCCACTTGGAAAAGACTCCCTGGTTCTCTTTCCCTGTAGGTTGGATCCATGCTATGCATATGATCCTAGAAAAAGACACAATTTTCAAGGGCCAGAGCAATAGCATAGCAGTAGGGCATTTGCCTTGCACATGGCTGACCCAGGATGGACCTGGGTTCGATCTCCAGCATCCCATATGGTCCCTCGAGCCAGGAGCAATTTCTGAGCACATAGCCAGGAGTAACCCCTGATCATCACTGGGTGTGCCCCCCCAAAAAACAACAATAACAAAAAAGACTCAACTTTCTGTTGATCCCTTTGAAGGCCAGTCTACCAACAACCCTAAAAAAACAAATGGCCAAATATCATGGATGGCCATAAGCCTTGGTTAAAATTCAAGATAAAGATTCTAGAAATATGTCTATGCCCAGAAGTACCTTTATAGGTAATGGAATAAGATAAGATAACCAGGGATATTGTTGTCTTGGAACTTATACAGGATATGATCTTAGACATGTACACACAGACACATGCATGTATACCATTTTTTCACAAACAATGCAAAGCTTAGCATGTCTTTAGGGCTGTGATCAATCTTTCAGGGGTCTTAGTTCTGCAGAGTCCATCATTGCTGTGCTGTAAGCAGCAATTTTCTCTTCTTCCACATTACATTACTAAAGTAAAACTGAGCCAGGGACACAACTTCTACTAGGTTGTAAATGGCCAAGATATGGTACTAAAGCAGACATTACCTTTGCCTTCAACAATTGGAGATGGAAAGAACCTCACCCTCCAAGGGAAGTGGCTATTTGGTAAAAATTTTTTTAATTTTCCCATATGATAGATCAGTCCCCATGCAGCCATAGATAGACTTGGACAGTTTATAGAAGGGTGGGGTGCAGATTAAGAAAGGTTAATGTTTGAGAATATGCCACTGTGTTGTACATTTAATAGAGAGACATAACTGAGAGTCCAAGGTGTATTTCCCCTTTCCTCCTTCTTTTGGATCTAGCAGTAAACTTAGTTATGATTTTCTTTCTTTTCCCACCAGTCTAGATCTGAATCTTTGGAAATCTTTGACCTCAATGCTTTTTGGTTTATTTCCTGCCTTGTACCCTTTTCAGGCACTTGGTGGTGATTGAATAAGACAATTCCAGGCAACTCTTCCTATCTCTTCCTATCCTCCTTAGAGTGACTCAGAATGTGCTCTTTCTCCCTCTCCTCCCCTCCTTTTCTCTCCCTTTCCTTCCTCTGACCTATGCTTCCATTGCCACATCTATCTCACTGGAACTCTTATATCTCCCTTTTTTTTTTTTATAAAGATCCTACATGTAACCAACTCAGATATTCCAAGATAATTTGTTTATTTTATAATCCCACATTCATACCATTTATACCACATCCCTTCTCTCTCCAGTTCTGTCAAAGAGAAATGATCCATGACACATAAAGTTCCCTAATATCTTCATCTACATCCCTGCCATGCGTCACACACATATGAAACATGGTTGTTTCAATGAAGGATAGAATTTATTTACATGTTCTGGAGTAAAAACCATGAATATTCTTGGGTGCCTTGTTTAATTGATCACAGTTTATTTTGAGGGGTTGGCTTTTGGGTCACACCCAGCTGCGCTCAGGGGTTACTCCTGGCTCTATGCTCAGAAATCCTGTCAGGCTCAGGGGGACAATATGGGATGCTGGAATTCGAACCACCATCCTTCTGCATGCAAGGCAAATGCCCTACTCCATGCTATTCTCTCCATCCCCCATAGTTTTGACATTCAATAACCTTCTTAATCCTCCTTGCTGCCTTTTTGTATATTCTGTTCTCTAGGTTATTCCTGGGGCCTATCCAGCATAGGCACAGCACTCCTTTCTCCCTAAGTCTCTTATCTTGGAGTTATACAGATGGACTTTAATTTTATCTTAGAGTTTAGGTTGGTTTGTTTTTTCTTGCTGACCCCTGGCTAAATTCTCATTAGTTCATCAGTGAACTCTGGGAGAAAATTCTGTTATGATCCTCAACTATAATGGAGCTATAAAGTCCTCATATACTGCCCTACAACTCCAAATTTAGCTCCTGATCCAGGTTCCTCGTCTTCCTTGACATTTTGCATACCCTAACCAGAACTTCCTGATTTCTTCTGCTTTTACCCTAGAGACCTCTAAGTTCACATGGTCCCAGAACTTCCATTCTAGATTCTAGAAGAATAGATTGTTTGAAGAGCATGAAAAATTCCGTCAGTGTAGATGGCTTCTTCATGCCCTTTTCCCCCTCCTCTGAACCATATATCAAGATTTGTGTGCTAGTAGGGAGACCAAGAGAAGATCACCCTCCTCACGTTCTTTCTTTCTTTGTTTTGTTTTAGGACCACACCTGGTAGTGTTCAGAGCTCCTCACTCTGTGCTCAGGAATTACTCCTGCAGATCTCAAGGTACCAGAGGGGCTGTCAGGGATTGAACCCAAATCATACTTGTACAAGGCAAATGCCCTACCCACTGTAGCATTGCTCCAGCCCTCCATTTTTCATTCTTAGAAATTACCTTCATTATGGTTCTGGGAGGTGAGGGGTACTACAGGCCTCAAACTTGGTTGCCCCCCCCAACCAAAACAAGAGAGATAATTCTTAGTAAGTGGTTTTTCTTGACCTCATTTCCTCATTCTCTGGTCCCTATTGTTCTACCTTGCATCGAAAATATATCTGTTGGAGATATATTCTCTGAGGAAAAAGCAGAGCTGTGGCCAGAGGGGGTATAGAAATTGGGTCCACTGCCAAGTACAGAGGTGCAATATGTATGCTGAAAAGCATCACTGACCCGAGTGAAACTCCTGGTAGGGAGTCAGTCCAGTTGCAACAGGAGGCCAGTTTCTTTACTATCCCCCATTCCTGTCCAAAAGCTTCTAAGAAAGACAAAGCTCCAGGAGAAGGCTCAGAGGAGTATCCATCAGAGAAAATCTTGACTTCTCAGTCCCTCAGACTCCAGAATAGACAATGGTCCTGAGATGGAGCAGGCTGAAAGATATATAGATATATATGGGAATACTCCCCAAAGCATTGTACAGATTTAATGCGATCCCTCTAAAGATATCCATGACATTCTTCAAAGAAGTGTATCACGCACTTTTGAAATTCATTTGGAACAATAAACACCCTCGAATAGCTAAAGCAATTATTGGGAAAAAGTATATGGAAGGCATTACTTTTCCCCACTTTAAACTGTATTACAAAGCAATAGTCATCAAAACAGCATGGTATTGGGATAAAGACAGACCCTCAGATCAGTAGAATAGGCTTGAGTAATCAGAGAATGTTCCCCAGACATACAATCACCTAATCTTTGATAAAGAAGCAAGAAATCCTAAATGGAGCAAAGAAAGCCTCTTCAACAAGTGATGTTGGCACAACTGGCTAGCCACTTGCAAAAATGCGAACTTAGACCCCCAGCTAACATCATGTACAAAGGTAAAATCCAAATGGATTAAAGACCTCAATATGAGACCTGATACCATAAGGTATATAGAACAACATGTAGGTAAAACACTCCATGACATTGAGACTAAAGGCATCTTCAAGGAGAAAACTGCACTCTCCAAATAAGTGAAAGCAGAGATTAACAGATGGGAATATATTAAGCTGAGAAGCTTCTGCACCTCTAAGGTAATAGTGCCCAGAATACAAGAGCCACCCACTGATTGGGAGAAACTATTCACCCAATACCCATCAGATAAGGGGCTAATATCCTAAATATTTAAGGCACTGACAGAAATCTACAAGAAAAAAATCTAATCTCATCAAAAAATGGGGAGAAGAAATGGACAGACACTTTGATAAAGAAGAAATACAAATGACCAAAAGGCACATGAAAAAATGCTCCACATCACTAATCATCAGGGAGATGCAAATCAAAACAACTATGAAGTACCACCTCACACCACAGAGATTGGCACACATCACAAAAAATGAGAACAAGCAGTGTTGGCAGGGATGTAGTGAGAAAGGAAGTCTTATCCACTGCTGGTGGAAATGCTGACTAGTTCAACCTTTCTGGAGAGCGATATGTAGATTCTTCCAAAAACTGGAAATTGAGCTCCCACACGATCCAGCTATACCACTCCTAGGAATATACCCTAGGAACACAAAAATACAATACAAAAATCCCTTCCTTACACCTATATTCATTTCAGCACTATTTACCATAGCAAGACTCTGGAAACAATCAAGATGCCCTTCAACAGATGAATGGCTAAAGAAACTGTGGTACATATATACAATGGAATATTATGCAGCCATCAGGAGAGATGAAGTCATGAAATTTTCTTATACATGGATGTACATGTAATCTATTATGCTGAGTGAAATAAGTCAGAGAGAGAGAAAGACACAGAATAGTCTCACTCATCTATGGATTTTAAGAAAAATGAAAGACATTTCTCAACAATTTTCAGAGACAAAAGAGAGGAGGGCTGGACATTACAGCCCACCTCATGAACCTCACCACAAAGAGCGATGAGTTTAGTTAGAGAAATAACAACATTGCGAACTATCATAACAATGAGAATGTATGAGAGAAATAGAAAGCCTGTCTAGAGTACAGGTGGGGGCAGGGAGGGGAAAAGGGATATTTCGGACATTGGTGGTGGGAATGTTGCACTGGTGATGGGGGGCGTCATCTTATATGACTAAAACCCAACCATAATCATGTTTGTAACCAAGGTGTTTACATAAAAAATATTACAAAAACAGATATATAGATATAGATATATAGATATATTCGGCAGCCTATCATTACATAGGAAAACTTGATCCTTTCTGATTCACCCCCAAGGACATCTCCAGTTACAATCAATTTCAAATAATCATTGTAAATAATTGTTACTTCAGCCCTTCCCCATAGATCTCTGGCAACCAAGATTACTGCTGTGTCTGGATAACCACACTGTAAGGGACTCAGTTTCTTGTAGGATCTCAGCCACATTCAAGTCCCAAAAACCTGCCAATATTAAACAGCAGTTTTCCAAGTGCCTGTGTGTGGGTCCCCTTCCAGCTCGTGACCCAGTCTTGGTTCTAGCCCCACAGCCCCAGTGATGAAGGTGTCTGCCCAAAAGCCAGGTCAGTGGTCAGGGCTATTTTGGGGCCCCCACACCATTCTCTATCAGAGTCAATTCAGTACCAGTACCAGTTTTCCTAGCACCTGAGCATCTCAATGTGAAAGACCAGTATCTCTTTCAATTGTCATCATAAACTCACAGATATGAGTTTGTTGGGAAGAGATAATGGTGGCTCCACAGAAATAAAATATATCATGTAATTTATCATTAAAATTATTTATGTTAAGTTATATTAAAATTATCACATTAAAATTTTCAGTTATTACATCAACATTTACATTAATAATGTATTTATTACAATTGATCACCATTTATAATAAACTGAACTGGCAACATCTTAAAAAAGATAACACAATTTTACAGATAGAAAAAAAAATGGGTCACCTGTGTTCGTGAATCAACTCTTAAAGGGGTTATGTGGGAAAACTTTCTACATTTTGACTTTGGCAGAGCCTTTGATCTCTAATGTCCTTTAGCTACCAGGCACTACCAGTCATTCCAAAACAGACCATCAGGCTCATCTATGCTGCATCTTTTCATCTGACACTGGAAGAAGGGATATCTGAACCAATCTATTCTCTTCACTCTTGCCCTGAAGGACTGAAGAATTGAGGTAGAAACCATGATATGTGGTGCACAAATTCATCCAGAGGAACTAGTGAAAAGACAGTGATGGAGCCATAGGATTAGGCCACTTGAAAGATCACAGACAATTTTAAGTGCAGAGAATAGATGGAGAGACAGAGACACTATCCAAATTAAGGCAGGAAAAGGGGTCATGGAATCTCTGAACTCCCAGAAAAGAACTGTTAATGGCAGTAAATAAAATCAGGAATCTGGGGACTTGTGGACAAAGTAATTGTACATGGGTTCTGCCTTATTTTTCTTAATGTTTTTTTGACTGTAAGTTCAATATTTAGGCATCAGCAAGGGGATTTCTTCTGAGAACTCTGTTTATGGGCGATTGTTCTTTCACTGTAACTTTACCTTGTCCTCTTTGCATCATTGTTCTCATAATTAAAAATAAAAAAGTTAAAAAAAATTTTAAAAAATCAGGAAGAAGGTTGCATCCACATGGAGCTGGAGAGATAGTACAGCAGGTAAGATGCCTACATTATACATGAATGACCTGGTGTTCCATATGGTCCCCTTGAGCACTTCCAGGAGTGATTCCTGAGTGCAAAACCAGGAGTAACCTCTGAAGACTGCTGGATGTGTCCAAAACCAAAAATAAATAAAAAAGAAAGTTGCATCCACAAAATGTTTTCAGGTGAGAGAAAAGATGAACTTATTCCCAGCTATGTCAATATGAGAGTGTTCTGTCTTAGTTGCAGGCCTTATCTCACCTCCTACTACCAAAGACCCTGGTAGAATGCTGCTTTGTGAAAGCTCTGCTCTGGTATCTGGCATGCTTTATTTCCTGCCATTCCAGGCTACTAGAAGGTGGTAATATTCCTCATGCCTGAAGGATAAGGAGATCAGTAGTCAGAGTCAAGGCAGAATGCCCAGGGCTCATATATGGTCAGGTTCACATATATGATGGTGGAGAATTAAAAGTAGGATACCCCTTCAGAGAGGAGTGACAATGCTGCACATAGTAGTTAATTTGGCCCCACCCAGTCCTGGCAAGTTAAGCCCAGCTGAACCTCTTTCTCACTGGAGGCCCAAGGGAACTGTAATGCTTGATCTGGGTGGGGGAAGAGTTTTGTGACTTCCTCCAAAGTAAAAAAAAAAAAAAAAATCAGAGCCCAGAATAGACTCTGGCAGGGAGGGCCAAAAGGCTCTGGGGGAGGGCAACAAACTGTTCAAGGCCAAAAGGGAGGTGGTTATTCAGGGTTATTCAGAGTGGTTATTTGGGGTGGTTGTTCAGAGGAGACTGTTCAAGGACTTGGGGGAAGGGAAGACAAGTGGGATGACTGCTAAGGAGGACTCTAGGGGAGAGGAGGAGTGTTCAGGACCCTGGGAGTGAAGGATGGAGGCCCTGAAGGAAGAGCAGCTGATAGCACCTAAGAGTAAGCTGGGTGATTCTCCCCACTTTGCCTGCTCCATTGTGAGTGCTACTGAGCCATGCCTGGACAAGACAGTGCCCATCCACAGTACATATGTGTTGAGTAGGAGGGTCTCTGCTCTCAGACCTTTTTCTCACATTCACAGACTCATTAGCAAACAGACCAGGCCTTCCCACCATGAAGCAAAAAAAAAAAACACTTTCCAGTCATTTTGAAACATAATATATGAGGGTGCCAACAAAACATAAAATTGCCCTCTCTAATGCCCTTTGGCTTAGTGACACCACACAATGCGGTGATATGTTTTCTTCAACCTTCTTCTAAGAAATGTGTCTGAGACTCTCAGGCATCTTGATCAGTTTCTGTGTCTCTCTGCCTATGAGTGATGAGTCACTTCTTTCATGTGATTTCCAAACAGGATATGGGGGAAATTGTGCCAAGTGAATCAGGGGCCCCTGCTGCTCACGTAGGAGTAGGCATTCCAAACTAGTATTCACAGAGCAGACAAATCTTCCCTCAAAACACTACAATAAAAAGTTCCAAATATTAAAATAAAAATGTTCCCAAGAAATATGTCTCATAGAAGACACCTTTGTGAGGAATCACTCTGTGGGGAATGGTTTGTGAAAACCTGCACTCTCCTATGGTCACCTTGAAGAATTGTAGATTGACCTTGGCAGTGGGGGTTTTGGAGGTGTGTGGGAGTGTGAGGAAGGGGAACATAAGTGGTCTTTCATGTATTTGTTTTGGGACCATACAAAGGAGTGCTCAGTGCTCACTCCTGGTGGAACCAAGGGGCCATATGTGTGTCAGGGATCAAACCCAGATCAGACAAGCAATACTCAAGCACGGGTATTCTTAAGATCAGTTTTCTTGAAAAGCCAGTTACTCACATGGGACCATAGCATATGGTATTAGCCTATGGTAATATCACACTATAGCATATATACAACTTTTAGCAGAAATTTCTGGGAACCCATTCTCCCAGAATTCTTTTTTTTTCCATATTAAATAGAAACCTTTATTTACAAAGGATGAGCAGCCAGTCAGTGTTCACCACCCAACCCTCTCAACCTCTCATAAGTCACCCCACACAGTTAAGAGTCTTTTCAGTGTTAAGAATGGTTTATAATTTTTTCTTAAACATTTAATTAATGTAAACTTGATTTAAACTGAATTCTCAATACTGTAAGTCAATCCCTGAGAATTTAAATATTGCTCTCAGAATGACCTTTCCATCTACTTCAAAGTTCTACCTTGTGGAAAAAGAGAAGAAAACATTCTGCTCCTTTACCAAGCAATGACCTCTGACTGAGCATGCTATTCCATACAGCAAGGAACTCTTCTCTATCCAGAGGCTTCACACCAGTGGAGTTCCAAATGGAACCCATGTCTTCTGCAAAGAAGGACCTGGACAGGCATGTGGACAACTAGCAGTCTGGTCTGTACTCTCAGATGCATCTACTTCTGGCTCATAATGTCTAGAACAGCAAGCCAATGATGTTCTGTAGCACCCCACCCACCCCCTAAACACCCAACTCACCTTAGATATTAAATACTGATTAAGCAGATTCTGTTGACTGATATTTACACTTTTCCCATCAAGATGCACAATTCAGAAAAGTGGCATCATAATATGAACATTAACAATGTGTTTTTAAAGGAAGAAACATGAACCTCTATTTCACTTTGATCTTTATAAAATATATATTCATATTGATATATCTTTGGATTCAGCAAAAAAGTAGGTACTGGAAATATCTCACATTCTAAAAGCAGATGAAAATAGTACTTAAATTGTTTACCCAACAGATACCAAGTTTTTAAAAAGTGGTGAAGGGTTGGGAGTAAGGAGAGGTAGGCAGCAAGAGTAGAAAGATTAGAGGTCAATAAAGATAAATTATCTCAAAGACAACATCTATTTAAAGTAAAGTCAAAACCTTACACTTGCACTAATAAAATGAACAAGTAGAAAATATAAAAACTTAATAAACTTCATTTTTCTTCCATATGAAAGGGGAATGGCTGCCTTCCAGTTAACCTGGAGTCAGGACTAAGGAAAAGAATCACAAAAGTTTTTATTTTTAAAAGTCAAAAAATGTTAGGAAGAGCATCATTCTGTGTCTCCCTCCCCATGCACACAACTCAGACACTCCTAACACAAACGTGACTCTAACGATAGGCTTTTCCTCAATGAGGCACGACATGGATTCTCCCAGAATTCTTATTCTTATATAGGCTCTGGGAATAACCTGCACTTTAGATTTTCCAAACATTCAAATTTCATAAATTTGTGCTGGCATAATGATAAAGTATGGCCTTGAGGCCATAATGCTAAATTTCTGGCCTTGAAGCCCAGAAATATTCCAGCTTGAATTGTAAATTTTGGTGATCTTAGCTTTTGGTGATCTGAATTATTTGGCTATTTAGTAATATGTCTAATAATGCTGTATGATTAAGCAGACAGTCAGATATGTTGGACACACTTTGTGGGCACAAGAACTGAGGTCAATAAGAATCTAACAGATACCAATACCAATATTTTAGAGAGAGGAATGTGATAAATTTATGAAAGAACCCACCAAAAAAGTTTTTCTTCTATAGCAATACCCTAAAGAATCTTTCTGACTACTGAAAATTCAGAACAAAGGAATTTGAAGAATATATATCCCCCTCCCCAAACCATTCAGGACTCCCTTGCCTCTGAGAAGTTTTTGTTCTCTCTTGAACATAGTTTGCTTTCGTTTTCCTTCTTCATAATCTCTAAATAAAACTGTTTTAACTTCACTATTTCTCTCCAGCTAAAATTCTTTTCTTTAATTCTTTTTTAGTTTCTGTAATTTCTGTAATTTTCTATAATTTCTGAAATTTTTTTCTGTAAGGAAGTGCCTCTCAGTCTGAGTTAGGTAGAAAGGAAAGTGATAAACTCCTTTCTTGCTATTTCAACTCATCTTTCCACTTCACACAAGTCACCTATAGTGAAATGAGGAGTAGAAGGAAAATAAGGAAAGATCTAGAAGATAAGAAAGTTCATGCCTGCAGGCCAACTGTGGCCACTACCAGTATTGAACACTCTGTGTCAAAGGTTCCAGGATAGAGCTAGAGGTCATGAGGGGTCACTATTAGGATTCTGATCTGGGTGTGCCTGCCTGGAGCCTCTGGGTGTAACTTCTCACTATCCTAGGGCAAGATAAATGTAGATATAACAGTGACACCATTTTTCCCCCTTGACAGTACAGCATGATCTGATCAGGTATTCTGGAAGTCCTTGTACCCAGGAAATGGGGAAGGGATTCAGGGAGAATAACTTGGGGAGAACAGGAAGAAATCACAAGATGGGCTAGGTTTTGGGATACTCAGAAGTTACTCCTGCTCTGTACTCAGGAATATTTCCTGAAGATAGCTCAGGAAACCATATAGGATACTAGAGGGGAAAAAGCTAAGTAAGCCACATGCAAAGCAAGTGCTCTACCCACTGTACTATCTCTAGGTAAATATTATGGCCAGTATCAAAGAGCTGGGGTCTATAGTTGTCCCTATGTCCTTTATGAGTGGATGATCAGAACAACCCAACAGGATATATCTTTTGATAATTCCTTCTGCATATGGCCACATCAACACTAATGACTTTGCTCCAGGTCCCTCCTGCTCTTCAACAACTGGCTCAAGTACATCCTTGTGTCATTACTAATATCACTAGTGACCACTATTGCCTGGGGATATATTTGGTACTGCAGTTTGTTTAACCCAAAAGTCCTCACTAGGATGAATAGTCTCTGACAGAAACAGTGACAAATCCATATGGGGAGATGTTGGGATCTACTGATAGTTCTAAAAATAGAGAGGACACTGTGTCTGGACTTGGCTCCCCAAAGAGTACAGAAAAACTAAGGTGGAAAGTTCATCAAAAAGGACTTGCTTAAGAAGAGGGTAATAGACTTTGGGTGACTAAAGGACAGTACAATCTGGAGAAGGTAGAACCCCATTCTCACATGGCCCTGGTTGTATGGGAGCTTCAATTCAGTTGCAAGGTAGATTAAGGTCTTGATGAATGAGATCCGTGTGAACATCTCCAGAGTAAAGTCATATTCAACATCTCTTTCTTCATCAACTACCATGTGTCAGGACACGATGGTGAACAAAGCAAGTACAATGCTGCTCAGAGCACTCACATTTCTGGAATGTGCAGGAATAAGTACTACTATTAAAGATAGGATGTGATGTCAGAAACCAGACCCATGCTATAGAGAAAATAAAGGAGGAGAAAATGGAGTCAGGTCTCAGGAGTGGTAATATCTGAATAACTGGCCAGGATGTGGAAGAAACTCTAACTTGGGATCAGTTACATAAGGCCACTATGAGCCTTAGTTTGTCCTTAGTGCAGCCAAGCTGATAATAATAGAATTTCACTCCCTGGAGGGTATGTCAAGAGGGAAAATGATGTTTTTTGTCTCTGTGGTTAATCATCTCTGTGGTTTATTAGGTAGGTTTACTGGCCTAAAACTGAATTAGTCCAGTACTCCTCCTTGTAGCTGTACTCCCTATGGTCTCCTGGTACCCTCACCCTAATGCAGCTGGCCTGGTGAAACCAAGAGGCCCTGATACTCAAAATAGCATGGGAAACCCCCAACTCATTATAGCACTGCCACAGGTGCTCCCATTTTCTTAGGGGATGGTGGGAGATTCAGATCTAGGAACTTTCACAAGTCCAGCTGGTGAAAGGGCCCTTTTCTTCACACTGAAGTTGTCCTTATGATCAGGCTTCAATTAGGAAGGGTTTCCATATCCCAACAAGTTCAAAGCAATCCTGCCCCTCTGTTCAAAATTTCTAGAAACCTTTATAAATCATGAGTCTATTGCCATGACTAATCATGACAGACAATCAGAAACTTCTTGCTTAGAGGAGTGCTAGGTGAACAGTCTTGCTGGACATGATCTTGAGCACTGTGAGTCTCACATCTCTTGATACCCCTATAACTGGGATTCTTCAGGGCATTAGAACATGGATGAGGATGTGTAAATTTTTATAATTTCTGTTCAAGAACCTAAGATCAAGGTAGCCCAGAATAATGTAACTCATAAGCATAGCTGTACCCTAAGAAGCCTCACAGTCTATCCCTACTGGATAAGATCTCAAAGTGGTCAGCAGATTAAATACAATATATTAATTATTAGTATAGATATTAATGTTAATATATTAACTATGTATAATAGCTATTCTATATAATCCCTGAGCATTGCCAGGTGTGACCCAAAAACCAAAATATAAAAATACTGGGGTTCCCATTCCTTCTCAGACTACACCTTTGTTAGGCATTGAATCTAGATACTTAAGGAAATGGTGTGACAAGAAATCCAGCTCGATAATACCTGATATTCTCTAAGTATTCAAACTTTATCCCCACCGTAAGACCCCAATCATAAGCTTAGTTGATCAGTATTCCAGGATAAACTCCCTATTCTCTCTTTTCCCTCTCCATCTCTTATCAGAAAAGTTCTATGACTCAGTGATCCTAAGAGAGTGGTAATAGGAGTTAAGAACCAAGTAACTAGCCACAATTGTCAGAATTTGCTGCCAAAGATGACAAGTTCTTTCCACCTGTGAGATTTCAATAGCTTATTCTTTAGGCGTTCATACAAAAGCTACTCCAGTTTAGGAAAGCCAGGTACCAGGCCCACAGTCTAAGTCATCACCTCATATTACCTCACATAATAAAAGTAAAGTATTCAATGTGAAAGCCTAGGGCAAGTGCACCCAGCCATCAGCTTTGGGGACTGTGGACCACCTCCTACCATGGTCAATCAGTTAATTATCAACCATTATTTATTCATCTCACTTCTTGAATTGTATAAGTTTGACCCAGGTCATGTCCTAAGGATGAGGATTTAGAAAACCAGTACTGAGCCAATCCTATCTTGCCTAGGATGTGAGAAGCTCAAATAATATATGTGCCCAGCAAAGATAACAGAAGGCTTTTTTCCTCTCCTGGAGCTTATAGTACAGACAAGAATCTCCCCCAGAAATAAATTTATGGAGAAAACAATGGGTGGGATAGACTAGGGATCCTGAAAAGTAGGATTATTTGGTGATTGTAGCAATTTTGGCAACTTCAAAACAATCTAAAAGCTAGATCTGGGGAGTGGAGAAGCAGAAGAAGAAAGGGCACAAAGGGACAATTGCAGTACCCCTCCCTCATCAGGCACATTGAAGTACCATTGATCCTTCCGCTTTGAAATCTCTTGACTTTAGTCTTTCCTACCACTTGTCAAGTCACACTGTTCACAGCCCAGAATCCCTTGGATTCTTTGCCATATGGCTGGGCATAAAGGAGACTCATATATAGGTAGAAACTGCTAGAAACTGGGGTAAGCAGAAGAGCCTTGAAGACCCACTGAGAGGCCCACAGCCATCCAGGAGCTCCAGGGTATATGAGTAATTCAGGCTGTAGTCAGGAGCAAAGTGGGTCAAGAGTATAGATGGGCATGTTAAAAATAGTAGAGTATTGGAGTGAAGATCTCACACTGACACCAGGCTTTTGATTCCAACTGGTAGTATCTTCTGAGAAATTATTGAGAGATCTATTGTCACTATACACTTTACACTTTGTAAAACACAGGAAAATGAATTATTCAGCCATGCATTCCACAGATTAATAGAGACTAAAGACCAAAATCATTATCCCACTTCACAGAGGAAAATTGAGACCCCAAACAATTGACATCCCAAAGAATCAGATAAAACCAGCTTTTGGGTTTTCCAAAGACCATTTTAGGGCATCTATCTGATAGATGGAGAAACTGTGTCCAGGAGAGTCAGACAGGGGTCTGCTTGATCTCACACAAGGATGTTCCTGCATGAATAATTGCCCTCTATCAAGCACCAGACCTTCTCACATGGGTGGCATTATGCCTGTTTTTATTCCACTGTCCAGTTTAGCCTTCAAAAGTAAGGAAGAAAGCCCAAGAGTGGATATTGATTCGTGTTAAGGCTACACATTCCAGTGGTAGTTCAGGCAAGGAAGACTGACTGGCAAAGGGCCTAGTGGAAGTAGTGGGAGCTCAAACCTGAGTCCTCCACCCTGCTCAGTTCTTACATCCTTGACCTTGAGTGATTTGCTTTCCTTCTATTTACCTCAATCTTCTCCTCCAAACAAAAGATAAACTATTCTCTTGCCACAGGTTGTGTTTGGATATTAAAGGTGACAAGATGGTGCCTGTAAGATCCTGATCCAGTCAGTGATGACACCTTTTAAGTTCTGTCTAAGTCCAGACTCTGATATGCTGTGTGATTCTAAGACCCATCCTCTCTTTCTAGACTTGAGTCCTCCTTTCTGATCAAGGAGACCTACAGAAGTATCCATACAGTATAAGATTATCCATACAGTAGGATTCTAGTATGAAAAGGTTGGGCAGAGAGTCCTTCAAATTGCAGAGCAGAGAGGCCCCAGTGAGAGCAGGATGGGAGGGGGGAGGGACTGTTTCAAATCAAAGGGGAAGGAGTAGTCTGTCTGCCAGCAGCTGGCCACTCATGGGAAACCCAAAGCTAAAGTTAACCCTGAGGTGGCTGAAACCGAAATTCTGAGTGACAAAAAAGGGAGAAGTAAGGGGAAGAGAAACCCAGCTTGTACTCAGCAGGGCATGGGAAGGGTGACAAACAGAGCCAGGTGTGGCCCCAACAGGGCAGAGACATTTTAAGGGTATAGTTGGATGATTCTGTTGTTCAAAGGAGGAGGGAAGTAGAGCCCTTGCTCCCTCCCACCCAAACTGGACTCAGTATTGCCCCCTAGCCGCCTTCCAAAGGGTCTCTGAGCTAGTGAGTGGTAGTTGTTATTCCAGCAGGGTCCCAGGGAAGGAATGACCAGGATCACAGAATGAGTCAGAACAGTACAGTGGGTTTTCTAGCTCCACACACCAGCCCCAGACACCCCCGCAGTATAATGAATAGATGAACTGTTAAGCACAAGTACTGTGAGCACATGTACTCTACTTCCCCAGATCTCTTGATTCTGAAGAAGCATCAGGGATCTGTAGGGATCTGCATTTCAGGAAAGAATTTTCTCCCTGTGCCCACAGCCTGGGCACACATTCTCTTTGACTGACAATATAGCTGGTAGGACATATCAGTTACATAATCACTTGCTAAATATACAAAGAGGCCAAGGTGTACCTTGTGATGTGTCTCTAACAGCAATGCAGATCATCTAGTGCAGTAGTTTTTTCCATACTTAACAAACACATCCAACCCATGGAAATCAGTGCTCTAGTGCCCACACCTTAGTATTGTTCTGAGGACTGACATCCATGGTGGAGGATAATGGGACACAGACAGGTTGACAAAGTCTCATTTAAGACCATGAAAAGCAAATGGCTGCCTGCAAAGTCAGTGAGGATTGTCTCAACTTACTAATAGGGGTCTCTCTGGTTGGGAAATTGGATGTTTGCTTTCTTTTCTTGTATAGTGTTTTACTCATTTCTCAGAGAAAGAATATTATTTTTATTTTCATAACTTAAAAATAAATAAACTGATTTACAATTAAGAGCCTTTGAGCCAGAAAAATAGTACAGCAGGGAAGACTCTGACTTTACATGTGGCAGACCTGGGTTCAATTCCTATCACCACATTCAGTTCCATGAGACCTGCTAAAAGTGATCCCTGGGTGCAAAACCAGGAGTAATCATTGAGAGCTTTTAGTTGGGACCCAAAAAAATTAAATGAGTAAAAAAGATTCAAAGACTCTGGGATATTTGAATGACCTCTAAAAATACTTGAACATAATATTACCTCAAAGATATCACAGATATCTGTGACATGTTTTGATTTTCATGTTTATATCTATGTCCATGTTCAGATATAGTAACTAGGATTGGTTATCAGGGTGAAGCTATTGATAATAATGATTTTCGTTTCAAATATTTGACTTTTATGACTTTCTGCAATGTTAAGCACTTATTGGGTAATTTAAAAAAGTCATGTTTTTTCACAGGAAGTAAATATATTTATTCCAACTAAGTTAATTCAACAGATGCATAGGATTATATATTTCCTCGGTCATGGTAGAATGGGGGAAGTTTATATGGAAAAAGATCATCGCAGTAGCAACATGGATCTTTTTTCCTAAATCATAGGTCCTGTCAAAACTCATCAATCTCTGTTATAGCTCTTGTTCCACAGAGAGACAGGAGGCAGAGTGGAGGCTACTGCATGATTTCATAAAGTATGAATGAGTACCTAGCAGTAAACATTCAGCAACAATTAATAGAGAAAAACTATCTTTAAATAATTGTTGAACAAAACTGCAAGAGTATGAGGGTTAAGAATATTCTATCCACCTAGATAACCATTCAAATCTCAAGGAATGACACAGAACTTCATGACAGGCAATAGTTGAGGGAATTCATAGCCTTGAAATAAGTTTTTCAAAAGGTATTAAAAGATTCTTTAAATGCCACAAAGTGGGTATGTGCCATTAGGGCAGAGAAGGGACCCCTATGACAATGATAACTGGAAATGATTACTCTGGACAAGAACTGGGTGCAAAAGAAGATAAAATGTGCATGATACCCCATTCAGTAACAATATTGCAAACCATAGTGTCAAATAAAACAAAAGAGGAGTGAGAGAGAGAAGAAATAATATCTGCCACAGAGACATGCAAGGTGAAGAGGGGAGGCAGGAGGGAAACTGGGGAGCTCAGTGGTTAGATATGTACTCAGGGTGTTGGATGTTGTATGAGTGAAACTTAATCAACTCCCAGTGATTCAATTAAAAAACTTGTTTTAAAATGTGAAAGAATAAAAAGAACTTCTTTAAAGAACAGGTCAAACTGACCAACATATAGCATTGAGAATGGTACTCACTAATGGTTGCCTTCATCTAGAGTAAAAAATATATGCTTACTCCTACCTTACAAAAATTTTATATGTTTTAAATAATAAATTAATCTCTTAACTATATTGGTTAAAATCACTTAGCAAAAAATCATAATATCAAATCAAAAATAAATAATCAATTTATTTTCTTATAATTTCATTTGCCATTTCTTTATGACAGAATGTTTTGATGAAGTAACAAAAAATAAATTTGTTATATGCCTGCCAAGGGGACAGGTTTAGGATGAGGAGGGAACCTGGGGACATTAATTGAGGGACAGGGACACTAGTAGTAGGACTGGTGTTGAACATAATATGTCTGAAATAAGTCTGTTATAAACAATTTTGTAAATCATAATGTCTTAATAAAAATCAAAATAAAAGGGCACATGAAAGTTGTTAAAATATAAAATGGAGCATCTACAAACCAAAACTGTAGGCTCTTGGTGGGGGGGTGGCAGGAAGAGATAGTACAGTAGGTAGAATGCTTGCTTTACAAGTGGAAGGCCCAGCTTCCATTTGGTTTCCTGATCCCTCCAGGAGTGATTCCTTAGAGCCTGATGTAATCTCACAGAACCACTGAATGTGGCCTAAAAACAAAAACAAACAAAAAAAATTATTGGCTATTTTACACAATAGAAAAAAATCTTTTTACAAATAAACATAGAACGAGGATAGTCCAGCTTTAGTAGATATTGTGAAGGAAAGCAGTTATTGTTATCAAACCAGAAGAGTGTTTTCAACACTTCTTCAATTAGAGGCATGTCTGGACATGCTACATGTTTGAATTAGGTGCATGTGAGAAATGTGTAGATCAACAAAATTCTGTCAGATAAGTCCCAAATTACATTGGTGATCAATCTCTCTTTTATGTTCCACTCTATTTTAACATGTTAATTGTTGACTCTCAGGTCCATTTTAAGGAATGTATAAAAGAATGTGCATCAATCTTTCCACAGAATACCTAGTTCACAGAATGCTAGAATTGGTTAAATAATATTTTACCTACTTATATTATGATAATATAAGTAGGTACCTACATAAGTAGGTATATTATTTAATATAATATAATACTTATATTAATATTAATATTAATATTGTACCTACTTATAATTTGTCAAGTTTAATTCTATTTGTACTGCTATTAATACCTTGTATATACATCTTTTATCTTCTTATATTCATACAATGTTATGGCTAGAACTGCCATAACTGCACTTGCTTTGAATGCAGTCAACCTAATGGTATCCATTATATAAGGTCCTCTGAGCCTGCCAGGAGTATTTCTTGAGTGCAGATCCTGGAGAAACTCTTGAGGATTTCTGTGTGTGGCCCAAAACCCAAAACAAACAAAGTCAAAATAAAATGTCTACGTAAGGAAACACCACTTTAGGCCATTGTCAACATCTGTTCTCTAAGTAATGTGAGAACAGACTTCATATGTACATGCATAAGTTATTCACACTCTTCTCAGAACAATACAAAACTTAAACCCAATTCTTAGAATCTGTGCTTTGATCTCCTGCTCCAAAGAGCATGAACTCTAAGGCCAATTCTCAAGTTTATCTGCTGCTTTCTAGTGTATCACTGACAAAGTAAAAACTTCTGCCCCAAGATGAAGGCCCTACCTAGGTCTGAAAACTCTTTTTCAGACTCACACTTTTTCAGTGTCTAATAATGTCAGTGCCAAGAGATATCAACTTAGTAAATAAAGGAGAAATAGGAATGTGGATAGATCTGTGCATGAGTTCAATGATTATTGGGTAGATGGCTGAGTAAGGCTTTGAGTGGATGTTTGGATGCATGGATGGTTTGGTGGGTGAATCAATGTGGAGATAGATGGATAACCTATTCATAGGAAGCCTGATAAATATGTAGGAAAAAACAAGGAGTTGGGTAGGTGGAAAGATATGTTATGTGAGGACCAGGGTGCATGGGTAACTGAGTAATTTGGTGAGTAAATGATAAATAGATGGATAGTTGAAAAGGCAGATGGAAAGATCCTAACCAGGAGATTTTGATGCCTGACATTGTCATAGAGGGGAGCTACTTGAATTTTATAAAGTATGAGTGATTCCAATCCCAATTCTGATCTGATTTGACCATCCCCTCGTTATTCTGTCTTAATCTCCCACAAGCAATGTCCCAATCCTGCCTACTCAGAAACTGCTGTGAAAGACAAAAAAGACATTGAGTACTTGAAGATGCTCCAGAAACTTTAGATCTTGGTGGAACTACCTGGTAGAGAGAATTTCATTGCTTCATAAGTAGGTAATTGAAAATTGCATCATGATAAGCACTCTGAACTCTGAAATCTTACAGAGATTCACTCTTTTTTATTTTGGGAGAAGGCTTGCCCAGATGTCCTCAGGTCTTACTCTTGGCTCTTTGCTCAGGGATCATACCTAGCAGGCATGAGAGGACCATATGGAATGCTGAAGATAGAACCTGGGTCAGCCACCTTGTCAGCAAGACAAGCTCTACCCTCTGTACTACCTCTCAAAACTCTTAAATGTTGAAGGGCTTTTAATTGATTCCAGGGCTGGATCACAGCTTGTGAAAAGATCCTGAGTTTGCAACTTAAATAGAGTGCCTGGAATTTTTAATCCTGGTCCAAGCACTTCCCAAATATGAAACCATAGCCATCTGACTACACTATGTTTGTTCTCCTCTGTGATAAGGAACTACGTAGCTCAGGAAATAGCTAGAAAATACAGCACCTACCAGGAGTGCTATAATAAATCTCATGTCTTACCTCTGGGATCACAAAAAAAAAAGAAGCCCAAACCTCTGTTCCTACTGCAGAGTTCCCTGGAGACCAAGATATATTAAACAATATATCACAGGAAATAAAAAAATCCTTAAAAGTGTCTGCATACATGTAGAGTGTGAGGATTTGTGCTCTGAGGGATTTGTGTAGAAAGAGGGCAATAACCTGTAGAAAGTTATTCATATGATCTAATCCAACACATCATTTCGGTGACTGAGTACATCCAAAAGTACTCAGTGGTACTCAGGGATTCTGTCCCAAGGGAGACTATCCCTAACTAAGAGCAGAAATCTGCCTTGGAATACTCAGCCTGAGATAAATAACTACAACTTTGAAGCAGTGGGCATCAGTTGACGGGAATGAAAATAGCAGGCATCACTATCTGAACTGAGCAATTCAGGAATTTAAGTTTCTTTTCAAATTTGTCTCTCAAGGAAGTAATAAAGTTCCTTCAATAAAAAAAAAACGTTAAAGGGGAAAGAGATAGACATCTCAATCCATTCCTTCAGGGGACGTGCAGTTCTCTTGTTTGTACAAATCCCCAAATTGAAACACAGCATCTGAAGAAAAAAGAGTTGATCAAGTATGTGTCTGTCGAGGATTCAGTCCAAGGATGTGGAGCAGAATAGCCAGGAAAATAAGCGCCTAGCTTGGAAAATATTTCTCTCCTGTCTCAAGATAACAAGGCTTAGGTGTCCCAAGTGGAAGCCCCAGGATGTAGCTGAGCTGTGTGGAACGCAGGTGCCAGTCGAGCATGAGAAGGAATCACCTTGTTTGTTTTTTGAGTTCCTCTTAAAATAGAATCGATTAGTCTCAGTCTTCAGTTTTACCACAAGCGATGACTGTAAACAACATGAAAAAAGAAAAACAGAAAAAAAATATTAGTCTTCTCACTGTTTACCTAGATGAATCACTGATGAAGATGTTGATGCTAGTTTAGTTGTAAACTGTGATAACCACAAACAAAATATAAAATTTATTTGTGAAGCTTAAGAAGTAATAACAGTGATGATGGTGGCCCAAGCTTGTGAATGTGTGCGATGATTGGAATTTTCATATCAAATAAATATCCCCATCATCATGTAGTTTTTGAGGCTAAGCACATGATTAGGTACTCGGGAACCCTGGGTTCTTCATTTATGCTTTTCATTATAGTTTATTTTTGTTGTGTGTGCCTTTGAGACAACTAGTTTTCAGAATGTCTTGTATTTTAATTCCATGCACTTCTTTAATTTCATCTAACTCTTCTAACATGTAAGCCCTCTAACATGTAATATGTAACTCATTAAATGAGTTAATATTTTTTTTCTCTCAACACCATGTCTTTGATATCAGTCTGTACTGACTCACATATCTGTTACTGTGAATGTGAAGGAACCATCATGTAGTTGTGCCCTTGCTGATGGAAATTTGACAGGTCCACATAGAAGCAGGACCCCAACACTGTCTATAGCATGAAGTAAGTGTTTGATTTTTCTTTAGCAAATAGGAATAGGGATTAATTATTTTTTTTTAATTTTTTTTTATTTTTGGGCCACACCCGGTAATGCTCAGGGGTTACTCCTGGCTATGTGCTCAGAAGTAGCTCCTGGCTTGGGGGACCATATGGGACACCGGGGGATCGAACCGCGGTCCGTCCAAGGCTAGCGCAGGCAAGGCAGGCACCTTACCTTTAGCGCCACCGCCCGGCCCGGGATTAATTATTTTTATAATTATAAAAAGACATGAAAGATAAAAATAAAAAATAAGTAATTGGCTAGAGTGATAGTACAAAAATATAGCTCTTGTTTGGCATGTGACTATGACCCGGGTTTGATCCCCAGTATTCCATATGGTCCCCTGAACCTGTCAGGAGTGATCCCTGAACACAGAGCCAGGAACCCTGTGCAATACCAGTGTAACATCCTTCAAAATAAAACAAAAAGTTTTAAATAAATAAATAAATAAATAAATAAATAAATAAATAATGAAGTGTCCAGTGGCAGAGTTTCCAACACATCCTAGAGATACATGTCATGTGTACCTGGTGAGAATCCTTACAGACCAAATTCAGTGTAAACAATAGAAATGACAAAAGAAAAATGACAATATAAATGAACATATATGAGAGAGAAAAAGAAAACAGCAATAGAACTGGGTTTTGGTGGGGCCAGAGAGATAGCACAGCGGCGTTTGCCTTTCAAGCAGCCAATCCAGGACCTAAGATGGTTGGTTCGAATCCCGGAGTCCCATATGGTCCCACGTGCCAGCCGGGAGCTAATTCTGAGCAGATAGCCAGGAGTAAACCCTGAGCACTGCCGGGTGTGGCCCAAAAACCAAAAAAGGAAAGAAGAGAGAAAGAAAGAAAAAGGAAGGAAGGAAGGAAGGAAGGAAGGAAGGAAGGAAGGAAGGAAGGAAGGACGGACGGAAGGAAGGAAGGAAGGAAGGAAGGAAGGAAGGAAGGAAGGAAGGAAGGAAGGAAGGAAGGAAGGAAGGAAGGAAGGAAGGAAGGAAGGAAGGAAGGAAGGAAGGAAGGAAGGAAGGAAGGAAGGAAGGAAGAACAAAGAAAGAAATGGTTTTGAGAGGATTTGTTTTGTTTGTTGTCACTGAGTCGTACACTCATTGCTGTATGGGAAAATTGAGCAAATGTCAGACGTGTGACCCTGAAACCATCATGACTTCAGGCAGCTCATTCTGCAAAACTGAATATCCTGGTCTCCAATCCTGCACAATCCTCACACTCGCTTCTGGTTGACTCCCAATTTGGTTTAAGGCTGTGTCTATCTCAGGCTTTGGAGGCATGTTATAGACTAACTTCAAAGCAAATTCCTCTGCACAATCACCCCATCTCTCATAGCCCAAGACAAGTAGTTGGATTCTAAAAAATGGGTAGCACATGAACAGGCTTAGGAAAATGGGCACCAATGGACACTGCCCTCCAATCTAACCCACCCAGATCTCAGCTCCACTGTGAGGTAGGGACAGAAAAGGGCATGGGATTGCTTCCCAAATATTTTAATCATTCATCAAGAGACATCCTCTAGCCTCCATCATAATTATTATGTGTCTTTTCATAGCAGCACTGAGCTCTTAATGGGAAAAAACTCAATTTCTAGTAAGTGTTATGAGAAGAAGTAGCATAAGGCCTCTTGACTATGATTAGGGCCTTTGGCTTTCACACATGTGGAACTTTGGAGAACATGAGAAACCCCTTTAATAACCTTCACAGTCAGTGCCTATATGTTCCAAATTATAGCTGTCCCTTCTGTTTCTGATGCCAAATATCTTCACTCTGACCTCCCTGGAGTAGCAGCTCTCACTGTAAGGAGGCATGGGGAGTCTGAGCTCCAGCACATCCTGGAACTGGATCTGATGCCTCCCGAATCTGTTTTAAACTACTGGCTGTCAGATCCAGCAAAGGTCCCAGCACAGCTACTCCAGGAGTCAAAAAGTAACAGAGTGGGTGGAGGCATTATGGAGACTCAAATGGAGTCTTGGTTTGGTTATGGAGTTTCACCCATTTATCATACACATATTACTGGACCACAGGAGGCAAAGAACTAACTCTTAGTTAGGCTCTGTGCACAGCCACCAAACTGAAAGCCAGAATCATTCCCCATTTGACAATCCATGTTCTTGACCCTGAATGGGGTCCTTTTTCTTCTCAGTCCCTGCCCTAGGGTTAAACCCTGACACTCAACATCATCCATTTTGAGAGAAGATTCCCTCAGAGATCTGTAGAGAAGGGTAATATCCAGCATTCCCCTTCCAGGTCTGTTGTCTTCATGTCTCCTGTTAAAAGGTACAGCATATTTGATTCACACAGGCCCAGTCTTTATCCTCTGGTTCTGCATAGCTGATGTGTCTTTAAGACTCCAATCCCCCCCAAAAATTTAAAAATTAAAAAAAAATTAAAAAGACTCCAATCCCATGAGGTAATGCAATGATTAAAGAGGGGAATACCTAGATCACCACTGATCCAGGAATATAGGGAAAAGAAGGAAAGAAGTAGAGGGAGGGAAGAAAGACAGATGAGAAGTAACAAGGGGTAAGGATCAAGGAGATTCAGGTATATCAATGATGCTTAGGACAAATAGAGCTACTTATTTAAACTACAGAGATTATGAGACCCAACATTTGGAGGGAACCTGGGAATATTTTGGAGGGAAGTTGATACTGGAGGTGGGATTGGTGCTGGAACATAGAATGTCTAAATCTCAACTATAAAATTTTGTAAAATCACAGTGCTCTGACTTAAGAAAGACTTAAATCCCAGTTTCTGAACTTCTGATCCCCAATTGAAGTTCAGCTCAAGGACAGTGGCCTAGAGAGCCTCATCTATAAGTGGCTCTTAATGAAGTCCTGATAAATCAAGGAGACTATGAAAATTGAGTTTAGTGAGTATGAGTTTCCAACTTGAGAATTGCATGGTATCTAGCAGGAGAAACTACCCCCTCTTGTTCATGTACCACACTGGAGAAGCAAAGTCAACCTATTGTTATATAGACCATAAACATGTCCAGACCCAGAACAGGTTTATTTCTCAGTCCAAGGGCCTGAGACTACATTTCAGGAGAAGAGCTTGGTCTGTTCAGGAATTGGCCTGGAAGGACAGAGCAGATAAGCACTTGGGACTCTAAATGGGAGAGGTTCCATGCTTAGAGGAAGGAAATGCTTTCTCTGGATTGTCCCCCTGTAGTCATATATATAGAAGTGAATTGACTGCATTATTCCCAGATATACATCCCAGTGTCTTTGTACAATTCCACATTGCAAACACACTCACACATGTCCATAATGTATAAACACTCATAAGTGGGTCCATAAATCACAAACTGGTATATAACCGATTTACACTCACACACTTCGGTGCACACAAAAGAGGGCAACAGTGCCCTCTTGTGGCCTTTACAGTAATTTCTTGAAAAGTTTGCAGAGATACCAGTAAATAATACCAGCAGTGTTCCTTGGAAATCCCTGACACAAAATCTGAGAAGATAATTTTCTTATTTCTTTTCACTCAGGGAGCCTGGGGGAGTATAATTTGCAAGTATATTTGTGTATTTAATCTAGTCAAGGCTAAACAGTTAATGGACCTCTGACCCCTAACTTGGATTCTAGTTCCAAGGACCAGCTCCAAGGGCTAGCAAGAACCCTTCACTGCAATAAGACTGGGATAGAGAAATGGGGATGTGTTACATCACAAGGTATACATTTACTTTGTGCATCTTGGGTAAGAGAAGTGAATAATCCAGAGGGGCCCTGAAATGTGTCTCATCTATACTAAAATGGTAGGACCTTATGAAAACACTATTAACAGAGACTCAGTAAACAATCTATATTTACCTGCAGCCACCTAGCATATATATTTTACTGAAAGGAAAAACAAGTTGGTAAAAAAAAAAAGAAGAAGAAGAATAAAAACAAGTTGGTCATGACAGATTCCTCTTGTTTTCCCCCACCACACTCCCCAATCTGAACTGCTTCTTCCACTTCTAGGAAAAAAAACAGTACCATTCATTTTGCACAAAGCTGAGAAAAAGCTTCTTTAAGCTGTCAGACATGGCAGTAGCTACAGGGACCAATTACAAGGAAACCATCTCTCAGATCTGCATCTCCTCCTATCTCCTACCTATACTGTTCTTCTGGGCTCCTCCTTCTCTCTCTTCCAGCAGGCTCACTCCTCTTATCCTTGCACTATAGAGAAATAGAGCTAAATTCAGAGGGGAAATTGATAAATCCACCCCCTTGTACATCCTCCACTTTCCCCACAGTTTCTAGCTCAGTTTACACTCATAAGTATATAAAGCCAATGTGTGCTGATTATTGCTCAACAGCTTCATACTAATGCCCCATACATGCATGCTCTCTTCAATACATATTTTACTTTATTTTTTGCTTTGGGGCCACATTTTACAGCACTTAGGGCCATTCCTGGTTATGTGCTCAGAGATCATTCCTGGTAGTATTAAGGAGACTTACTTTGAAAAGTGCTCATGTCTCTGTTGATCATGTCCCTCAGGCTCCTAGTGTATGTAATCCATGTGGCATGTGGAATGAGGAAAAAGACTTTGGAATTCATATTTACTTTCATACATAAAGGAAGGCATTATGTTTTTCTAGAATACCTCAAATTTTTATAGTTGTGTTAGTTCAGTAGTATCACAGGAAATCTGATGGGAAAATTACATAGTAATATACCAAGCTCAGTGAACCTAACAGTAACACAGAGACCTCAAGTAGCATTAACCACAACCCAGACAGGCAGTTACCATGCAGCAGGCAGGAATTTCATTCCAGAGGAAGTTACCACCTTCCTCTGTTTTTTTTTCCCCCGGGACAAAGAAAGGTGATGTGGATGATTTACTGGTCAACAAACACATCCCAGTTCTTGTACAGTGCCATCTCACATACACGTGTGTTCATAACACACATCCACATATGTGCACAGAGCTCTCACACTCACACTCAGGGGTTCATACAAATATACATACTAAGATGTGTGTACCAAAGTTATTTCCTACAGTGCCCTTTATGTCTTTTCTTGGTCAGTTGTAATCATTTTGAAGGTTGCTCTGGTATCAGTTAATAACTGGGATTTTTGTGGCCATAGGGATAGCACAGCGATAGGGCATTTGCCTTGCACATGGCCAATCCAAGACAGACCTTGGTTCGATCCCCGGCGTCCCACATGGTCCCTCTAACCAGGAGTGATTTCTGAGCACATAGCCAGGAGTAACCCCTGAGCGTCACCAGGTGTGGCCCAAAAGAAAAATAATTAATAATAACGAGAGTTAAATTAGAAATAATTTATGCAAAACTCTAAAAACACTGTTTTTTTTTTATTTTTATTGAAACAATTGTGAATTACAAGTTCTTCATAGTTGGATTTCAGACATAGAGTGATAGTGAATTAGAGCCATTCCCACCACCAGTGTTGACCTCTCTCTACCAAAGTTTCCAGAGTGCATCTTATACCTCCCCCCTTAGTCCCCTGGCCTGCCAGTGTAACAGGCCCATTTTAAGTTTATATTGTTATAGTTTAGATTTTTTGTTTCTATTGCTGTTTACTTTGGCTTGTGTCCTTTTTCTTTTTGTTTTTATCTCCACCAATGCACCTGAGACCCCTTGGGCCCTATCCTCTTTTTTTTTTTTTTTTTTTAGAAAGTTTTTGTTAAGAAATAAATTAGGACCTAATAAGCACTTAAACTAGAGTCTGAAAAAGACTAAAAACTCAATTCTGGTTACTTGTATTCACAGTGCTTATAGGGTGTAATAGGGTGGGAAAACTATTTTCTCCTTTTGGGAGCCTTCAGGAAGAAGAGAATACAGGGCTATGTGTGGTTATAATCTGATGGAGGTTACATAGTAAGTGGTGGTACCTTAAATTTCTACCTAGATTCAGGCTCATTCCCAATTCCAAAGGTCAGTAAGAACCCTTTCCTGCAAAGTTGCTGAGAAAGAGGAGTCTTTGTCAAACTCCCTCACAAGCTAGATATATAGCTACCCATTCAGGTAGAAGACATCAAAAGAAAAGAACTTTTCTTTTGAAAAGATCTGAGAGTCCTGAAGATGAGTGTGCTTTGTACAAAATAAGAGCATTTGTCAGGGCAGGGATCAGGCTATGAAAACATGAAATTCCCAAATATAAGTTCGATATAGTGTGCCTACAATGAATGTTAAACTGTAGTAAACTAGCTCAGAACTTTAACTTAAAGGAAAAAAAGTGTTCGTGTCAGAGTTCCCTTGTCCCTAGTCTACCACTTTCAATCCTTAGTGAAACACATTCTTTCCTCTTCTTTTTGTTTATATTCATTCATTCTGCACTCTTTTATGACTGAAGTACTGTGATTTGTATTGTTGTGTGATGGTTTCACATATGCATAATCCGAACAGTGCATATCCCAGATTCTCAGTGGATCTACCTCCCTCCCACAAGGTCCCCAAGGCCCCATTCCTTTCAACTTCCCACCAAACTCAGTTGTGTGGATCAAGTCTCCTGTTGTGCTGCTACCTTTCTTGCTACCTTTCTCTCTACCTTTAAGTCCCACATATGATACAGATCATTTCGAAACTATCTCTTTCCTTCTGACTGACTTCACTCAACGTGGTAACATGTAGCTCTAACCATCGTCACAAAAAATTGTATAATTTTGTTTTTTCTTAGAGCTGCATAGCATTCCATTGTGTAGAATATAACACACATCTTGGTTCATTTATCTGTAGTTGGGAATTTGAGTTGTTTCCATATCTTGGCTATTATTATATGAAGTGCTGCAATGAGCATAGATGTACATATATCATTTTGAATTAATGTTTTTTGTGCTTGGGAGTTAGATGCTAAGAAGTTATATTCTTATGTTGTTACATTGCATAGTAGTTCTAGTCTTACTTTTATGAGAGCTCTCTATATTGCTTTATATAGAGGTTGAACCAGACAACATTCCCATCAACAGTGGATGAAAGTTTCTTTCTCACTACAAGGATGGAAAGAATCAACATTGTGGAAATAACCTAAGGAGAAAATTATGAAGGCCTTGCATTTTCCAGATTTGAATTATATTATGAGGCTAAGACACCCTAGTGAATGGGTTGATATTTGTACAGAATGCATTAAATAAAATACTAATATTCGAGATTTCTAAACACTTATAAAACTCGGCAACAAAAAAATTCCAAGGGTGCTGATAAAAATAATTGGGAGAACATACACTTCCCCTCAAAAGATTTACATATCATTGTTACTCATGATTAGGGAAATGCATTATTATTGAAATTATTATTCTCTGGGAGAAGACTAGAACCATTCATTCTGCACATAGTCACTCATCAAAACTCTCAAAACTGGTGCTGCTTAAGCCTGGGGACATAATAGTGGCCTCGGAGACTATATTGAACATAATTTCTGTGGGTTTCCTGGGTTAGTACAAAGAACTCACCATGCTAGAATATGTGATGTGATGTATTCTTGAGTCAGAAGAAGGTTTAAAAAGGAGAGACTGACAATATTGGCTTATGCAGAGTGGTATAGTAGAGGCATGTTTAAAGAAAGGAAATCAGGCAAAGCCAACAGCTTAGAGATGAGGACTGCCAGCAGGAGGAACAGCAAGAACAAAGGCATGAGATTGGGATATGTCTGACAAGCTTCAGGAACAGGACTGAGGTCAGCATGGCCTGATCTAAAGGAAAGGGAGATGGGGCAAACAGAAAAGGTGTACCTGAACAACATGCCATCATATGGTGTTTCTTCTAATTTTTCTAATAGATCCCTACACTGGCTTTTAACCACATAACTGATGTCTGTGAGTGACTAAATGAAATTACCAACCAGTCCCTGAAGGATGACCTTTGGGAAATTTAAGCTCTTTTTTTTTTCGGGCCACACCCTTTAGATGCTCAGGGGTTACTCCTGGCTATGCGCTCAGAAATTGCCCCTGGCTTGAGGGGACCATATGGGACACCGGGGGATCAAACCGTGGTCCTTTCCTTGGTTAGCGCTTGCAAGGCAGACACCTTACCTCTAGCGCCACCTCGCCGGCCCCAATTTAAGCTCTTTTTACAACCAAGGTCCTGTGAGTACTTCAGTGCACACTGCCCCACCATGTGCACAACTGTTCTTCTCTAGGACACACACTTTACCTGGACTACAGGGACTCAAGGAACTTATGTTTAGGTTTATTCTGAGCAGCAGCCCAGTCTCCAGAGAAGAAGGATTAATCTACAGCCCAGACTCTTTAGCTACACTTTTGCCCTTTTTTCCATGGATGATGCTGAAAAGTTGTGGCTCACTCATCTAAAGCCTAACAGCATTACTTGATGGTCAGTAAAAAAAGATCCTGTAGTATAACCCTGGTCTCTGAGGCTCAGGTTCTACATGGCATTGCCAGGTAGCCCTCTGTCCCAGTTCAGTGCTCTTCTGGTTCTAAGGGAAGAAGGGGTCACTTGAACCTCTCCTTATTTTTCCAATGAGGTGACAAAGATCCTGGTGGTGACTTGGGTGAATTAATTCCAGAGCTGGGGTAGAATTGCCAGGACAAGAGGGTACTGGGCTGGGTAATCCATTATGGCCACAGAGATTTTTGGATCTACTCTCTTTGTATAGGCTATTTGGAGTGTGTACAGAATGGGGAGTCTCATTGATGGGGTCACCCTATCAATAGAAAATAGGGCTACCTTGCACTTGACAACAGATGAGGAAAATTCTTTTTTCTTCTTTTTTGGTTTTTAGGTCACACCCAATACTCACAACATTTCTGGCTTTAAGCTCATGGATCACACCTGGAAAACTCAGGTTTTGAATGCCAAGGATCATACCTAGTTCTGCCATGTGCAACGTGAATGCTCTACCCACTATATTATCTCTCTGGCCCCAAGATTGGAAAAATTCTGAATGAGACAGAGAGAAACAGGTAGTATTTGTTTTAGTATTTAAGTTGCCTAGACAGCAAAGAAGGCAAACTCTAACACGAGGATCTGAGCATCTCTTAATTACAGACAGCTCAACTTCTGTCCCCTCTCTACAAAAATGAAGAGATTTTCCACTTTGAGCCAATTCTCAAGGAATTTACCAATCATTTTAGGAAGAATTAACAATCTTGCATAGTTAACTTTCAATCCATGAATATCTTCTGCATTCTTTCTCCCATTAATAAATTGTTGTTTGTTGTTTTGTTTTGTTTTGGGCCGAACCTGAGTATCCTTGGTAATCAAGAATTAGTCCTGGCAGTGCTCAGCTATGAAATCCTAGAGATGTAACCCAGTCAGCTAACTGCAAGGCAAGTGCCTACCTATTGAAGTATCTCTCAGCACCCACCCCACTAATAGATTATAATAATACTCAGTGAGGTACTTTCCCCATGACCTAGTTATATATTTATTTAGGTTTTAGGGCCATACTGAGCTGTGCTCATGAATTACTCCTGTTTCTATGATCAGTCCTAGGGGTGTCTAAGATTAAACCCAAATCAGCTGCATGGTAGGCAAGGTCTTCCCCACTGTACTATCTCTCCAGCACATGGACATACTTTATAATAATACTCGGTAACAGATTTTTAATTTTAATTAAGACAACTTTGATTCCCAACGGTGTTCATAATAGAATTTCAAGCATACAATGTTCCAACTCCAATCCCACCACCTCTTTAATATCGACATCTCACCAATATCAACATCTTTCTACCAATATCCCATGGTTTCCTCTCACTCCTCAGCCTGTCTCCTTAACAGGAATATTTTTATGTTTTTTATTGTAGTTTGGTTCTCACACTTACAGTGTTATTGATTCTGTGGTTTCGGTATATACATAGACCACACATCTATACCCCTTTAGAGTCCTGCTTCCTGCTCACCCATTATCTCACCTCTTACTCCACCACACCCTTTTCCTTTCCTCTTCTGACTTATTTCACTTACTGTTGATATCCTCCAGGTCCATCAAATTGCATTATTTCACCACTTCTGACAGCTGCATAGTATTTCACACCTTCATTGTTCACTCATCTGCACTGGACAGCTGGGTTGATTCTAGAGCCCTGCTATTGTGCTAAACGCTACATGAATAATGCTGTTCACATGTCCTTTTGAAAGGATACTTTCCATGTCTTGAAAAACAATACTAAGAAGCAGAACTGCTGTGTCTTATGCCAGTTCTATTTTAACTTTTCAAAGATATATCTATACTGGATACCACAGGAGTTCAACCAAACAGCATTCCCACCAGCAGTGGATAGGAATAAGTGGTATTGGTAAGGCAGTTGTAAATAATGATCAGGTTTAAGTGTAACTTTTGTTTTGTTTTGTTTTGTTTTGGAGGGGAGGTCACACCCAGCCGCACTCAGAGGCTACTACTGGCTCTTCGTTCATAAATTACTCCTAGCTAGCTCAGGGGACCATATAGCATGCTGGGGATCAAATCTAGGCCAACCATGCGCCCAGCTCCTAAGTGTTACTTTTAAACTGGATCTATTTTATCCAGCCAGGATGCATAGAGATAATTAAATTGAATCTGGTAACTTAGCCACTTCCTCCTATAGATTCTATAAGTACAACTGTACACCCTCTAGATGTGCTGCATATTAATCACATTGTCAATGAATGGCAGCTCCTTACTGTCTTCGAAAGTCTTTTGCATATCAGGGCCTGCCTTTGCCCTTTTTGCTCTGCTGGTATCTAGAGCCACTGCAATTGTGGGCAGTATAAATGGCATTTTTGTCTTATCACAAAAAAATTTCAAATATTTCATTATAAAAACCTGCTATCATTTTTCTTTAAAAATATATTCAGGGACTGGAGAGATAGCACAGCAGTAGGGCATTTGCCTTGCATGAAGCCGATCCAAGACAGACAGTATAGTTCAAATCCCAGCATCCCATATGGTCCCCCGTGCCTGCCAGGAGTGATTTCTGAGCCCAGAGCCAGGAGTAACCCCTGAGCACTGTCAGGTGTGACCCAAACCCTTCACCCCAAAAATATATATTCAATTGGGGCCAGAGAAATTGTACAGAGGTTAAGGTGGCTCTTACTTTAAATGTGGCTGACTCTGGTTTTATTTTCAGCGCCAGATATGATATCCCCCAAGCCCCACCCAGAGTGATCCTAAGCACAAAATCAGGAATAAGTCCTGAGCACACTAAAAACAAAAGGTTACTAGGTTAAAAAAATCATGCAAGAGCCAGAAAGATAGTATAGGAATGGCCATTGTAAAACCCAGTACCCTATGACTCTTCAGAGTGGAAGCAATACTATTTCATTGGGCCCTTGCATAGAACTGCCCACTTAATTGACCAAATAATTATCAAATTTTAATTAATGAACTAATTTAATTAATTATTTTCTTGTTTAGAATATTTTCATCTATATTTTTGAGCAAGAGAGACTATTATCTGCCTTTCCCTGTTCTTGTCATATTTCATAATTGGCATACTGTTGGCATCATAAAATAAGACATTATTTATTCACTAAAAGGATAGCTTTATCCTCTATGAAATTTTTTGGGGTTACACCCAGCAGCCCTCAGGGGTTACTCTTGGCTTTAGGCTCAGAAATCACTCCTGGCAGGCTCGGGAGACCATATGGGATGACAGGATTCGAACCACCGTCCTTCTGCATGCAAGGCTAGTGCCCTACCTCCATGCTATCTTTCCAGCCCCTATTCTCTATAAAATTTTATGGTTGTAAATTCTTACCAGTAAAGCTGAGCTCTTTCTCTTTGTGGAAAAGTGTTTGCCTCTTAATTCCAAGTCTTTAAAAGACTAAGATTCTCACTTCTTGATTCTATTATAAGTTTGACTACATTTTCCTAAAAAATTTTTATGTAATTTGAAGCTACTAACATAATTTTAATTATGATGAACTTGTATTGTGCATTGTATGCATCCAATATCTTTTTTAAAAATCTATTTTCATTCTAGATATGGGTGATTCTTATCTTTTAATTTCCAATTTCAACAAGACTATTAAAAGAATCAACTTTTTACCTTCATATTTTATCATCTCCATTGTATATTTTTTCTGTAGAATTTATTTTACTTTTAATTCTTTGCTTCATTCTATTTTTTTATATAAGATTAGCTTTTTGTTACAAGCCAGTATTAAAAAATTATTTGTTTTGGTGCGACATCTAGTGGTGTGTAGGGCTTACTCCTTTCTCTGGAGACTACAGTAAATATGGTGCCCGGGGTCAATCAATATACGCTTCTCCCACGTGCATAGTAAGTGCTTTATCCCTGTACTATCTCTCCAGTCATCACACAGAGTTTTTATATAGTGCTTTCATTACCATTTATTTTAAACTATTATCTAGTTTACAAAATTGAATGCTTCTATAAATAATTGAAAGCAGATTTATTTTTCAATATATGTAAGTATGCCTAATAAATCATTGGTTTTGTAGTTAGTGTGCTACTTATTTATATCAAATTAACTTACTAAACACATGCTGAGATTTGAAAATTTCTTAGGCATGATTTTTTTTTACAAAATATATGTTCATATTTCCTAATATTTCTTTTTAGTTTGTTTGGAATATATGCTTTATAATGCTGGACAAATTCTAATTTTTATCTTTTTTGTTGCTTTTTATTTTGGTTTTTAGGTCACATACAGCTAGTACTCAGGGCATATTCCTGAATTTATGCTTAGAAAAAGTTATGGGGGCTTTATTGAGTGCCAGGGATTAAACTTGGATTCAGTAAGGTGCAGGTAAGCACTTTACCCACTGTACTAGCTCTCTGGTCTTAACTTTTCTGTTATTTTTAAGCAATTTATAGTAATACTATAATATAATAAATAATATAATTAATATTGAGATTAATTATGTTTTACATCAATATAGTGACACTAATATTTGAGGGGCAGAACTTGATTTTTCTATTCATTTTTTGTTGTTTGCTTGTTTTGGGGCCACACTCAGGGGTGCTCAGGAGTTACTCCTGGCTCTGTGCTCAAAAATCACTTCTGGCAGGTTTGGGGGACTATATGAAATGTCAGGGATCAAACCTGGGTCCATCCTGGGTCAGCCACTTGCAAGGCAAATGCCCTTCCGCTGTGCTATCTCTCCAGCCCCCTATTCATTTGTTTTTTTAATCCCATTTAGCTCACCATTCCTGAAAAATAAGGCACCTTTCTCAAGTGCCTTTCTTCCTTCACAAATGAAATGCATTTGTGAAATGTGTACTAAGCATTTATACTATGCATAAGGAAGAATTATACCTTTGACATTTCCAGCAGCCTTTCTAGGACAGAATTTTGTGACCTTTTATGTTCAATATTTGAGGATAAGTTATATTTCTAGGACATGTATGCAGAATAATTGATACACACACTGTCAATGACCCTGCCTTCTCTCTGCTTACCACAAAGGTACTCAGTTGTGAAATAAGTCAGAGGGAGAGAGATAGACACAGATAGTCTCATTCGTTTATGGGATTTAAGAAACATAAAAGACATTATTGTAATAATACCCAGAAACAATAGAGATGAGGGCTGGAAGGACCGGCCCACGGTATGAAGCTTACCACAAAGAGTAGTGAGTTTAATTAGAGAAATAACTACACTGACAACTATCATGACAATGACAGTGAGTTAGAGAAATAGAATGCCTGTCTGGAACACAGGCAGGGGGTGAGGGAGGACAGAGATGGGGACATTGGTGGTGGAAAGGTTGCATTGGTAAAGGGGGGTGTTCTTTTTTTAATAACTGAAACACAACTACAAACATGTTTGTAATCATGTTGCTTAAATATAATTTTTTTTTAAAAAAGGGGGGGGTATTCAGTTGCAGCTCCACTGGAAGGAAAGAAAAAGACCTGCTGGGTTAGCAAATGAGTCATGGAGATAAAAAACAGAGTCTGGACGTGAGTTCATTCATAAAGAAGTCCCTGATTGGCTCAGTCACGCGAGATACCATACCCAGCTTGCACTACAAGATGTCCCGAGAAAACTCTTTAACATACACTTTATCTCTAGGTTATACCTTCTTTTAGGACTTGAAGCACGTAACCAGCCAGACCACCGAAGCAGCAACTGTGACCTACAGACTTATATACAGGCCCTACTCATCAAACACATTCAAGCAAACTAGCATTCCCTTGCTCTTTTCTCCTCTCTTCTCACTTTCTTTTTTTTCTTTTTTCTTCTCCTTTTCTTTTTAATGTATTTTCTCTTTTCTTCTTTCCTGCCCCTTCCATATACTTTCCCCTTTCCCCCCTTTGGAAATCCAACTATCCCTTCACACCTCAATCCCATCCAGATTTCCCACCTTATTAAAACTCTTCACCCTCAGTTCTTAATTCATTAGGCATCAAGACTGACCTCCTACCCCAATAAACCAGTACCCAGCTCCCAAGCGAAGGGACACCCAGTCAAACCCACACCTAGTCCCCGGCAAGAAAAGGCAACCAACTCCCCTGCTGACTCATTCTGCCTCACCCTCCTTACCAACTCCTCCTAACGTGGACTGTTACTTGAAACCAGACTTAGCTCTAAAAGTATCCCCAAAGCAAGAACATATTATGTTAAATGAAGTAAGTCAGAAGACGAAAGTCAGAATGATAGCACTATTCTGAAGCACCTAGAACATACACCATATATAAAACTAGTACTCAACAATCAAATAACAGTTTTAACAGGGTAGAAACTCCAAACTCTGTAACAGTCAACATACACCGGGGAACAGTGCCCAAAACACATGAAAGAAGAACAACAGAAACTCTTGACTACACATTATACCACAAAGAAACCAGCAACAGCAGAAGTAGCAGCACAGAGAGAACAGGAATACAATCAGCCTTCTACTACAAAGGCCCATAATAATCCCTTAGGGATGTTATACTGGATTACAGGTAAAGAATATCATGGGAAATCACTGACTCCAACGGGAACATCTCATAACAATGTTTTAATCCTTAATCTTACTATATTTAAAATAACCTCTCAGCTTTTCTGTCCACAGGCGTTCTTGGATACAAAGGGTGGACAAACTAAGATGGCATCTCGGGATCCAGTCACACGAGATACCATACCCAGCTTGCACTACGAGAATGTCCCGAGAAAACTCTTTAACATACACTTTATTGCTAGGTTATACCTTCTTTTAGGACTTGAAGCATGGGACCAGCCAGAACACCGAAGCAGCAACTGTGATCTACAGACTTAATTCTACAGGCCCTACTCATCGAACATATTCAAGAGACTTGCAATCCCTTCCCTTTTCTCCTTTCTTCTCACTACTTTATTTTTTTCTTTTCTTTTTCTTCTTTCTCTCTTCTTCTCTTTTTCTTTTTAACGTATTTTCTCTTCTCTTCTTTCCTGCCCCTTACATATAATTTCCCCTTTCCCCCCTTTGGAAATCCGACTATCCCTTCACCCCTCAATCCCATCCAAATTTCCCACTTTATTAAAACTCTTCACCCTCAGTTCTTAATCTATTAGGCATCAAGACTGACCTCCTACCCCCAACAAACCAGTAACCAGCACCCAAGTGAAGGGGCATCAAGTTAAACCCACACCTCGTCCCCGGCAAGAAAAGGCAACCAACTCCCCTGCTGACTCATGCTGCTTGGCCCTCCTTACCAACTCTCCTAACGTGGACTGTTACTTGAAATCGGACTTAGCTCTAAAAGTATCCCCAAAGCAAGAACTCTTCTCAAGACCTTCCTGCCAGAAAGCTTTTGCCAATCTCAAGAAGGTCAGGGTGATGAAAAGGCCCCCGGGAACCCACACACCACAAGAAAATCTCAAAAGACAATGGGGAAACCTATAGTTCCATCGTAAGTATAAGACCTGTATAGCACTACCTCTTTACCTGCTTTTCCCCAAATGTAAGATAGTCTCTTGCACCATTTTGTTCCTTTAATTACTTTATTTCATTTTTTTAAAATCTTTGTTCCTTTTATATATATAAGCACATATATTTATATTTTTATTTTTATCTATTTTGAGTGTGTGGCCTGTTTCCGTTTTCTTCTTTTTCCACCCCCAAATGCACAGGCAATATAATGTAGCACCATTTCCCCCTGCAAAGCACACTAAAAAAAGGGAAAATCTTACATATAAAAACGAGTTCTTATCTACTAGGGATAAGAACTCATACTTGTTTACAATACAGGGACACTCCCACCTTGAAAATATGTCACGTGGACCCAACTTAGACCCCAGGTGATTAGACACCATCTGTCCAGCCTTGAACCTTGGATCCCAGACATAGAAACGACACAGTTCTTCACGACAGCTACAGGAAACAAATCCCATCCAGGACATCCTCAATACTGCTCGGACACCAACAAGTGCCAGCTCTAATATGATATCCTGACAACAAGGAAAATGGGAACAACTTGACCTAAGAGCAGGTTATCCTACCACTCCAGCTGACGATATGACAAAATCAGAAGACTTGTCACCCTTTGGTCAGTCCAAAAGCCAAGAGCGCGATTTACAGATGACTGGCTGATAGAACCATGACTGGACTGAATGAATCCTGTGACCAATAAAAAAGCCCTAGTCTAGGGTTTGAGCTATGACCTGCACAACAACCATGATCTCCAGTTCCAAAGGTCCAGCTGAGACAATTGCAACGGATTGGGTCTTCTGGAAACACAATGAAAGATGCTATCATAGGCTCCATCCTAAGATCAGCGGGAAGACCAAGTCCACCAACCACAGAAGACAGATTAAAATGACACTGAGGGAACAGAATTTCTAGAACCACAAAGAAAGACTTCATCATAAGTTCCACTCCTGGACCTGTGCAGATACTGAAATCTGTAGATACAGAGGTCTGATTTTATCACCCAGGATGGAGAAGAAGTCTTCCAAACACCACGAAAGCACCAAGGGGAGAGTAAATGAACCTGAATGGAGTCTATAGTTAATCCCATGACAATATACTCCAAGGGTGGAGAAACCCTGTATCTCTTAGGCCAAGGGAATTCCTTTTCGAATGACCCTAATATTTACTGCACCTGTGCAGGAGGAAAAAAAAAAGGCAAAAAGCACAAAACTTTTTTTTTACTTTTATTTATTTTTTTTATTTACCTATCTAGGTTTTGTTGATTTCTTTGTTTTGGTGCTATTATTGAAGTTGTCTCCATTTATATTTTTTTCCTTCTTTTCTTTTTTTTCTTTATGTGCTCTGCCATGTTTTTTATCTCAAGACCATGGCTTTTTTGTGGTGCTTATATTTATTGTTGGAGTGCTCACTGGATATTTTATTTGACACTTCTTTTTGTACTCTTGGGGTGTTCCACCTTCTTTTTTCCCCTTCATCTCTCAAACCGATGATGAGAGCCTCTAGAAGGACTCCGCCCATTTTCAGCGTATTTGATTTTTAGCCCAGTTTATTACTTTTCTCTTCTTCAAACAAAACCACATAACTTGAACTATCTAGTCCCACCTCCCAGTTAGAGGGGGAAATAAGGGAGGTACCAAGACCAAACAGGTGTAAGATCACTAAGTAGTAATCAAGGCACAGAGGGGACCACATATTCTAGCAGCCCCGCAGCTGAGGGAGGAGGATATGGGAATGGAGGTGGGGGGAGGACAATTCGGTGATGGGAATCCCCCTGATTTTATATAAATATGTACCTAAAATATTATTGTCAACAATATGTAAGCCACTATGATCAAAATAAAAATTATATTAAAAAAAAAAGTGCCTGATCAATAACTTGGTTACTGCTGCCATCTAGTGATTATTCAGTGAAGAGCAGAGACCAGCGTGAAGTTCTACCAAACAAGGTGAAACACCAAATGTCATTCATTACACTTCATCACTGGAGAGATCAAATTCTGAACATACACTTGTTTGTAATGTTTCTAATAGCACCACCATTCCTAAACTATTGATATTTATTAACTATTCTTGTGGAATTTACCACCGTAAATTCCTTTTCAATGAATTAATTTCATGGTAAAGTGAAACATAGAATTGACTGCTCCACTAGTAACTAACATAGTAACTAACATACTCCACTGCTCAGTAGGAATTGGCCAAATAAATAAGGTGTGGCTGGTTCCTTGAGGAATAGAATATGGTGCATGAGTCTGAGATTTGGGGCAGAAGCTAAAGGACAGTGGGTAGGGCTCTTGCCTTCCTTGCACAAGCTGGATTTGATCTCTGGAATTGGATATGGTCACCCTTGCCTGGCCAGGAGTGATCCCTGAAGTACAGAGGCAGGAGTAGCCCCTGAGCACTGCTGAATGTAGCCCCCCAAAAGTCTGAGATTCAATGAATATAAGAGTAAATTATTTCATTTTCCTAAATGAACTCAAAGAACTTTAATTTTTGTCACAGTAACTTTAAGCTCAGCTAACTGAGAATCTTAGATACAAAAAAAAATTGTGCTTCCATAAGGAGACACTCCCATGGTTCTACTGAATTGAAACCAACTGGCAGAAAAAGATGGTATTCTACTTTTTGGCATAATTGACTCTGATTACCTTGGAGAAATTGGTCATTGGTACATAATGGGAGCAAGGAAATTTTATTTAGAAATCACACACTACACCCTCTCTTCACCAGTGTAACATTCCCACCACTGATGTCTCCAATTTGTTTATGACTTAAACCTAACTACAGTCATGCTTGTAATTATGGTGCTTAAATAAAGATTTTATAATTAAAAAATTCCATGAATATGGCAGGAGATATCATGATGTGTCTTGATGCTAGGATCAAGGGATATTTATTTGTGCTTCTTTATACAGAAAATGATTTAAGACAGCTGGTTGTTCATTGCTTTCTTCAAGTATCCTTGCTCATAGCAGCTGGCCTGCATATCAATATATAAACATGGACTATAAAATAGCTAGAAATTGCTAGGTAATAACTAAAAAACAGAAATCACACACTAAGCATTTTAGTCTTAGTATTTCAAGCCTTCAAAAAAGAAGAAGCCCCTTGCTTCCTATACTAGATAAATATACAGGAACATGTGAGGTTTTAGGAAGGACAAGAGAAATATCAAATGGGTAGAGGAAGAAAGGGGAAAGAGATATCAACTATAACCTCATGGCTATGATCACCAGACCTAGAAAACAAAATTACAAATGCCCAGCTATTTTTTTCTATTTTAGATTTAAAAATAAAGCCCATTATAAATATAAGCATGTCTCATGAAAGATTGGAAATACATTCAATTGTCACTAATTGTAGAGGAAGCCTCATACTCCATTCCTAGGGGGATTGGAGAACGTGAGTCCAGAAGCACCGCTAACAGAGAAAATAATCCACACCAGGTTATGAAGATAAAACTGGCTCAGGAACTTCCACCACAAGCTAGCTACAAACAGGAAAAAGGACACAGGCAGGCAGACAGGCAAGCTGTGGAACCAAATCTGCAGAAGTTTCTCTGACCTGAGGTCTTTATTGGGAAGAGTGGGACCACCCCCTCTGGTGGAGAGCAGGTAGGGGTAGGGGGCCAACCCAGAGGTTCTTCCCACCCAGGTGGGGCAAGAACATGCAAAAAGGAAATAACCTGTTTAGGGTGAAAACCATTTACTACAAAACTAATAGTCAGAGGATTCAGTATTTTGTTGGCAAATTTTTGGGTTTTTTTGTTTGTTTGTTTGTTTGTTTTTTGTTTTTGTTTTTGGGCCACACCCGGCATGCTCAGCGGTTATTCCTGGCTGTCCGCTCAGAAATAGCTCCTGGCAGGCACGGGGGACTATATGGGACACCGGGATTCGAACCAACCACCTTTGGTCCTGAATCGGCTGCTTGCAAGGCAAACGCCGCTGTGCTATCTCTCCGGGCCCAATTGGCAAATTTTTATGACTAAAATTTGTGATTATTTGTACCTGTTTTCTTTGCTTGTTATATGTACCTTTTTTTTTTTTTTTTTTTTTTTTGGTTTTTAGGGGGATCACATCTGGCAGCGCTTAGGGGTCATTCCTGGCTTTACACTCAGAAATTGCTCCTGGCAGGTTTGGGGGACCATATGGGATGCCAGGATTCAAACCACCAACCTTCTGCATGCAAGGCAAACACCTTACCTCCATGCCATCTCTCCGGCCCCATATATGTACATATTTTAACCAAAATTCTCTTCTCAACAGTACTTTTGTGTAGTTGTTGGAGATTAGAACAATATTCAGTGAACCTGTGATTAAACTTGCAAAGAAATCAAACTCCCTTATAAGGATATTATAAAGTGGCTCTTGGGATTATGATTCTCTGCACTGGGAAGAGAAAATGTGATCCAGGTATAAAGGAGAGCTACATCTTATTAGATGAGAACAATCGTTTCCCCCAGTTTGTGTAACATCTACCAATAGATTGCCAACAGATTGCTTGAGGGATTTTGCAAAGCCATAGTGTAAATAAGGCATGCAACTTTTGTTTTATGTCTTCCTTATTTTAGTACAGATACGGAGTAATTTGTACGTGTATGGCTCAGGCTTACCTCTGCAATTCTAATTCCATGAGATCCCACCCTGTCCATCTGGTAGCCACTAACACATTCACATCTTGTATCTTAATGAGAAACTGTTATGTACCTGGTTCAGCATCTTAAAGGTGACTAGAATAGGGGCCAGAGCGATAGCACAGAGACTATTTGCTTTGCATGCTGCCTACCTGGGTTGGACCTGGGTTCTATCCTCGGCATCCTGTATGGTCCCCTGAGCCTGCCAGGAGATATATCCTGTATTTGTATATATACACATATATACATATATAACATATACATATATACATATATAACATATACATAAATATACATATATAACATATACATATATATATCCTGTGTTTTTCTTTCTTCTTTTGGCTTACTTCCATCAATATATGTTTAACTTCCAACCAGGTTGCAGCAAATTGTGTGATTTTTGTCACTCTTTGCAGCTGCATAATATTTCATTTTGCATATATACCATGTCTTCATAATCTAATCATCTTTTGGGGGCACCAATATTTATTCTATATCTTGGCAATTGTTAAGTGCAGCAATGATTGTATGTCCATTAGAATTAATGTTTTTAAACCCTGGGGGTAGATTTCAAAAAACGGAATTTCTGGGTCATATAGCAGCTCAATTTTATGTTTACTGAAAACTCTCCAGACCATTTTCTACAGAGGTTGAACCAAACAACATTCACAACATTAGTGGCTGAAAGTTCCTCTATTGCTATGTTCCTGTCAGCAGATTGGTCTTATTATTGGTCTTATTGATGCATCTCCTTATTTTCTTGATTTGGATTTTCCCACTGAGTGATGTTGAGCAGTTTTCATGTGCCTATTGGTGATAGACTTAATTTCTGCTAAAAAGTGTCTATATCCTCTCCCCATTTTTGATAAGAGTCTTTGATTTTTTGTTGTTGATCTTTGTGAGTACTTCATATATCCTGAATATCAAAATCTTTTATCTGATTATGAATGCAAATAATTTTCCCAGTCAGATGTCATTTGTCTGTAACCCATGCTTCTTTTGCCATAAACTCTTTTATTTGATGTAGTCTCATTTGTTTATGTTTTATTTTGTTGCCTTTGCCAGTCATTGAAAATGCCTTTCAGGGGCCCAGAGAGATAGCACAGCGGCGTTTGCCTTGCAAGCAGCCGATCCAGGACCAAAGGTGGTTGGTTCGAATCCCGGTGTCCCATATGGTCCCCCGTGCCTGCCAGGAGCTATTTCTGGGCAGACAGCCAGGAGTAACCCCTGAGCACTGCCAGGTGTGACCCAAAAACCAAAAAAAAAAAAAAAATGCCTTTCAGGACCAAATTTTGGATGTTCTGCCTATATTTTCCTCAATATAATTTATAATATCCGATAGAATCTCTAGACCTTTGATCCACTTTGAACTGTTGTGTAAGGTGTGAAATTGAGCTTTCATTTCTTAGTTATATTTTTCCCAGCAACATTTGAAGAGGCTATTTTTACTCCATTTCATGTTCTCAGCTCCTTTATCAAAAAGTAACTGTCCATATATATGGGGTTCTGTCTTTGACCCATTGATCAGAGAGCCTATTTTTATTCCTGCAGTTTTGATCACCATAGCTTTATAACCCAGCTCCAAATTAGGTCATGAGATACTTCTACATTTCTTATTTTTAATATGGCCTTGGCTATTTATGGTCTTATTTTTACACTCAATCAACATATACTTTTATTGACTTTTCTAGGTCCTTGAATATCATCTGGATTTGGATAGGGATTTCATTAAATATATATAAGAACTTAAGTAGTATAGTCATTTTATTGAATCTGCACTTTGGATAAACCTAGCCATATGGATAAGTTTTCAATAATGCCCTATAAAAAAAAAGCTCTGATCAAATGATTCAGTGGAAATAACAGGAATTAGAACAGGATAAAGCTTTCCTAGAAAAAGAGATCAAGTGGTAGGTCCAGAGAAGCTATTGCTAGTGTTTGTTGGAACTCAGTAAGAGAAGTAACTGGGGACATATAGAATCCATATAGATAACAATCTCTCAGGCACTGTATTTCTACATTTCCCTTCCAAGTACAGGTTGATTGTGAAGTAAGACTTTCACACCAGGCAAAGGGGCCAGTCCAAGACAGAAAATTGGACTAGGAATTTATCAGAAATATTTTTCAATGGGAGTGTAATTTCTTGGTCAGAAAGTCAAACTTCAATCCAGCAATTCTTCCGTCTGATTTCATACAGTGGAGCACTCATTTTCAATTAAAAGATGCTGTTTGTGGCTTTTAAAATTCACTTAGTAAATGGAAATAAATGTTTAATAAAGTATAGCACAACTCAAGGTAAGACATCCAAGCATATTACAATAAAGTAGGTTATTGTTTCATGAAAAACTAGACATAATAAAGGTGTTGGCTATAGAAATAGTATTACACACACTTTCTCTTCCTTCAACTCCCTCCATAGCCATTCTACTTAGAGAATGGCTATCCTTCTCCACACTATGTAAAATTAAATCATCTTCCTGACCATGTTTCTTTAAAACACTTGCTATCATCTCTTTTGTAGATGAATTTTTAATATAGCTGCTGGTAACAGCAAAGACACAAATTTCCCCATCATGGCAATTCACAATAAAACTATTCTAAGATGGATCCTCGCTGGCTGTCTTCTAACAAATCACCTTCAAGGGTAAAAACAAACATGGGGCAAGTAACAAATGGTCTACTCAGAGGTTAGTATTAATTCCGCATTCACAAGGACAGGCTATATCACTAGAAAGACATGAGCTACATTTAGCAAATAAAAACAATAGTTATGGCATAATATTTAAGTACCAAATAAAAGTGCCTCATGGACTCAATAAGAAAAAGGTTAAGGGCCGAAGTGGTGGCACAAGAAGCAGGGCATTTATTTGCCTTGCATGTGGCTGATCCCCTTGCATGAGTTTCGATCCCCTGGCATCCCATATGGTTCCTCAAGCCAGAAGCGATTTCTAAGCGCATAGCCAGGAGTAACCCCTGAGCATCACTGGTGTGGCCCAAAAAGAAAAAACAAAGGCTGAATTACTCACCATTTAATAGGGATATAGGGATAACTGGCTATTTGAATGACTGGAGCTCTTTACCTTATACCACATATAAGCAAGTACACCATAGTGACGCTGAACAATACAATTTAATGTGTTTCATTCAAAAGAGAAATACACCAATGCTTGGTAATAAAGGGAATTTACCCATGATACAAAGCACAACAAAGCAGAAACACACACCATTCTACTAGTAGAATAACTATTTCTAATATTGAACTACATAGGAATTTACAGAAATTTAAAAACTGAACTGTGCTACTTATTCTCCATTGCCTTTACCCAGATCTTTTCATTTGGAGGGACTACTCAGGCTCACCAACATATGACATCAGGTTGGGTTCTACAAAGGGAGGCACCAACAGTTTTGTGCCACAATTCAGAGAAAGACAGTATCTCCTACAAGATGGCGCCTCCTTTATGAACAGTCTCTCTGGACTCTAGTATTCTTGTTTTCATCCATCCTTCTTTTAGGATTTTTAAAGGTAATAGCTTCTGGCTGATACTAGCTCTGATTACTTCAAATCCTTTTTCCTGGCCCACACCACTGGGCTAAATCTGTCATTAGAATACTCTTAATTACAGTATTTTATTTTCATTAGAACCATGGCTAAATAGTTATTCCTATAATAACTTGCCAAAATACATAACGCTTCCTCCAAAATTCTTTATCGGTCATTAAAACTTGGAAAAGTACCCAATTCTATAGGGGGATGGATATCTTCAGTTCTAAATAATGGCCCTAAAAGTAAACAAACTGCTAATTCATATGTAATAAAATCACGGAAGAGAGCCAGTCCAGTATGTCGCTCAATGACATCATCTTCTGTCAGCATTTTCCAAAAAGGCCTGGGGACGAGTAGCACAAAAGACAATATCTGACATTCCATTCTGTTAAATACAAATACATATTTGAGTTTCACACTACTCAAGTTACACATCACATCTAAATAAATAACAATAAAATGATGAGTATTTTTACATTTTTACCACTATTTAAGTGAGTATTTATTATAGAGCACTAGAATTAGCACAATATTATAAATGTTAACCTTTGTAAAAATTATTTAAATAGCATTGCTATTGACTAACATTCCTGATTGACCCAGTGCCAGTTAAAGAAACTCAGAAAAAGTTTGCCTTTTCAGTTGAAGTGGAAGCTTGGTGAGAAAGGCCATATTTATGTCAGCAAAGTGATTGCAAATAAAATAATATTCTATAAGGAGACTATAAGGAGACTCTGGTAGTATTTAGAGTGGAATTGATGCAGAGATAGTTAAAAACCTCAGAAATTTACTCTGGATTTGTTATCAAAGAGCCAATTCAACAATTACCATAGGCATTTATTCATGGTAGAAAATAGTATTTATGATTCGTGATCTAGGATTTCTAAATTTGGACATATATACTGTAATTTAATGCTAATTCTCAATTTTCCAGCTTAGAAATAAAAACTCAAACTTCTAGAGTTGGACAATTTACATAGTATAAATAGTTCTACTAAATAAAGCCCAAAAGATCCCAAAATAATGGTATTGAATGCAGAGTCGAAAGTCGTACTTTCACCATGCATATAAAATAATGTAATTAATCCAAAGAAGCATGGTTTAAGTGTCCAAACTTATAAGTATTCAACCATAACAGCAAAAAGTAAAATAATTAGGAAGTGATGAGAGTATTTAATATATTCTGTTAAATATAATTTAATTGTAAGTTTAAGTAACTGACATGTTATGACTATCTTGAAAAGGTAACTAACAATCAGTAGTACTTGCAAGCCAAGTTTAGCTTAATGTAGCACAGCATTAGGTGTATGGATATATATAAATATATTTACACAAACGTATATATAAATATCAACCAATAGAAAGAAACGCAGGTGACATATAGTGAGGAAAATATTAATATAAAACTTAATTGTTATATAACTAAGGCCTACATTTTCTCTTAATACACATTTTTGGGTTACAATATACAAATCAAGCATAACCCCCAATTTTTTCTCACATTAACATACTCACATAAGGCCTGTAAAATCAGGGACTATTCATATATGTGTTTAATGCTGTCGTTCAACATTTTTAAAGCCTCAAATTTCACTGTGAATATGGGTATAAATGCAGATCATTTTGCTTAAAAATTTGCTATCACTCTAGAATATGATACTGTTAGTTCACAATAAAGATTCTTACTTTATTTTGATGAATAAATTCCTTACTAGTTTTTACTAAAACGTTTTAATTTTTATTGAAAGCTTTCACACATTCGAAGCATTTAAATCTTATATACCATTATCTGAAATACAATAAGAACACTTTCTAGCCAATCGTGGAATTCTTCGCATTTCATTCACCTTATTTTAAAAACTGAGTAATATGAAAGATGAAGGCTTCTCAGCATTCAGGATGTTGAAATAACTTTCACTCTTGTATGGATTCTCTGATGTTTAGTGAGTACTGACCTCTGACTAAAGGTTTTCCCACATCCATTACACTCATAGGGTTTCTCCCCTGTGTGAGTTCTCTGATGTTTAGTAAGAGCTGATTTCTCACAAAAGGTTTTCCCACATTCATTGCATTTGTATGGTTTCTCCCCAGTGTGAGTTCTTTGATGTACGATAAGGTTCGATTTCACACAGAATGACTTTCCACATTCATTACAAATAAAAGGTTTTTCTCCTGTATGTGTTCTCTGATGTACAGTTAAGGCTGACCTGTGACAGAAGGATTTTCCACATGCCTTGCATTCATAAGGCTTCTCCCCTGTGTGTGTTCTCTGATGTTCAGTGAGGT